>NC_139990.1:14639790-14806946 GCF_964263955.1 Coregonus lavaretus
TACCTTTCTACTCCTCTCTTCTCTTCTCTCCTCCCAGTCCCTACCTACCTTCTCCTCTCTCTCTCCCCTCCCAGTGACTACTCCTTCTCTCTCTCCTCTCCCCTCCCAGTCACTACCCTTCTCCTCTCTCCTCTCCCTCCCAGTGACTACCCTTCTCCTCTCTCTCTCCTCTCCCCAGCCAGTCACAACGCTTCTCCTCTCTCTTCCTCCTCCCCTCCCAGTGACTACCCTTCTCCTCTCTCTCTCCTCTCCCCTCCCAGTCACTACCCTTCTCCTCACTCTCTTCCTCTCCCCTCCCAGTGACTACCCTTCTCTCCCCTCTCACCTCCCAGTGACTACCCTTCTCCTCTCTCTCCCCTCTCCCCAGCCACAAAACGCTTCACCTCTTCCCTCTCCCCTCCCAGTGACTACCCTTCTCCTCTCTCTCTCCTCTCCCCTCCCAGTCACTACCCTTCTCCTCTCTCTCTCCTCTCCCCTCCCAGTCACTACCCTTCTCCTCTCTCTCTTCCTCTCCCCTCCCAGTGACTACCTTTCTCCTCTCTCTCTTCCTCTCCCCTCCCAGTCACTACCCTTCTCCTCTCTCTCTCCTCTCCCCTCCCAGTCACTACCCTTCTTCTCTCTTCCTCTCCCCTCCCAGTGACTACCCTTCTCCTCTCTCTTCCTCTCCCCTCCCAGTGACTACCTTTCTCCTCTCTCTTCCTTCTCCCCTCCAGTGACTACCCTCTTTCTCCTCTCCCTCTTCCTCTCCCCTCCCAGTGACTACCTTTCTCCTCTCTCTCTTCCTCTCCCCTCCCAGTCACTACCCTTCTCCTCTCTCTCTCTTCTCTCCCCTCCCAGTCACTACCCTTCTCCTCTCTCTCTTCCTCCCTCCCTCCTCTCCTCTCTGCTTCCTCTCCCCTCCTCTCTTCTTCTCCCCTCCCAGTCACTACCCTTCTCCTCTCCCCCTCCCAGGCACTACCCTTCTCCTCTCTCTTCCCCTCCCCTCCCGTGACTACCTTTCTCCTCTCTCTCTCCTATCCCCTCCAAGTGACTACCTTTCTCCTCTCTCTCTTCCTCTCCCCTCCCAGTGACTACCTTTCTCCTCTCTCTTCCTCTCCCCTCCCAGTCACTACCCTTCTCCTCTCTCTCTCCTCTCCCCTCCTAGTGACTACCCTTCTCCTCTCTCTCTCCCCTCCCAGTCACTACCCTTCTCCTCTCTCACCTCTCCCCTCCCAGTCACTACCCTTCTCCTCTCTCTCCTCTCCCCTCCCAGTCACTACCCTTCTCCTCTCTCTCTCTCCCCTCCCAGTCACTACCCCTCTCCTCTCTCTCTCTTCTCTCCTCTGCCAGGGACCAGGGTGTACAGTACAGTGCAGGCCTAGCTCCCAGGCCCAGCTAGCTCCTTCCACAGTTTATTTAACCGAGGAGTTTAGGTTTCATCCCCTGGATGCGTCCCACCACATCTCTCTCAGATCTTAGTCCCCCCGCTCCAACCACACCAGTAATAATGTAATCACATACCACTTTGCACTTGTTGACCGTGTTCGTTGGAGAGAGGATTAGTTCCCAGCTAAACTCTTTAGGAAAATAAACACGTATCAATAAATAAGTCTCTCTAAACAGAGTTCGGGCCCCATGGCCCCGACAGTCCCTGGAAGTATTTGCCCTGCCTTGCCGAACCAGGCACACAGTCTTAGTGTTTCTTTACAGACTGAGCGTTGTTGATACAGGGTTTAGATGGATTTCCTCAGATTTGGTTTGGGCCATGGTGTTCTATACTGTCATCCAGCAAAGTAATGTAAGATTACATTAGGAGAAAATCATCATAGGTCTGACCACCATTTCCTCTCACTGATATCTCGCAATGCAAAACGCAGGGCGCACTCGCTCACTTTTACAATCAGTTGTGAAATGGATGCACCATCTGCTATCTTCCTACGAATGCACTCTTAGAAAGGTGCAAAAACAATACATCCAGCATCACTGAAAAATATGCCTGTCCAACAGATTACTCAAGATAGGAACTATCTACAAAAAGGGCATACAACAATGGATCCATCCAATTTGGTGAATTTAGGCCATGCCACACAGAGCAGAGACAGATGCAAAGTGAACCCAACAGTCCTGAACAGACAGACGGGTTATGTTTTAATCTGGCCCAGTTGAGTTCCCAGACAGACAGACAGTCAGTCCAGGACACACAGTGCTGTTATGCCACAGACTGTTTTGCCCACGGAAGTCCTGTCAAACCTATCTCTCTCTGCTAGGCTCCCCGTGGTGTGTGTGTGTGTGTGTGTGTACTGTGGCCATATTCAGCCAAAGCAGGGCAGCCCACTCGGAGCAGCAAGGCCAGTTGAAGCCTCATGCACAGCTGGAGAACTATAAAGAAGTTATTGTGTGTGTGTGTGCGTGTGTATTTGTGGTATGTGTACATACAGTACAGGACAGTACAGACTCAGAGAGAACTGTCCGTTTATCCATCATTGACAACAACAGGAAACCAACCAAACATCAGGACCAGTAGTGTACCTGCTCAAGGAAAACCACTGGTACTTCTAGTCTAGTGGCAGAGTTAGCATGGCTACTGCTACTTATGCTACACCATTAGCAGTGATTGTTTCTGCTATTATTTCCACTTCTATTGATAATAGGCACAATCAAATACAGTTGAATGCACAGGAGGTTGGTGGCACCTTAATTGGGGAGGATGGGGTCATGATAATGGCTGGAGCAGAATGAGAGGAATGGTATCAAATACATCAAACACTTAGTTTTTAATGTGATTGATGCCACTCCATTAACTCCGTTCCAGCCATTATTATGAGCCGTCCTCCTCTAAGCAGCCTCCACTGGTTGAATGGCTATCCAGAGAGCATTCAAAAGGAGACTTAAGTGAGTCTTTATCATTGTTAACTCTATTACAGACTGGGTTTATATTCATTCCTTGGCTGTTCTGCACATATGTAGTTCTCTACATATGTAGACTAAGTTTGCGTCCCAAACCCAATTCCATATGTAGTGCAATACTTTTGACTAGGACCCATAGAGCTCTGGTAAAAAGTAGTGCAGTATTGGGTACCATTTGGGACGCATCCCCAGCCTCCACGGCCCTCGCTAACAGGCTAACAGCCTGGGATATACAGACAGCCATTGTGAAATGTCCATGTCAAATTTCCTTGCTACGGTCTGAGCTGTGAACTGGTGACCTCAAGGAGTAAACTAGCAGAGTGAGCCCAGAAGCAAATCCCCAAGTGTCCTGACTAGTCCAACTGAATGGCCCGCGAGCCAATCAACAGCCTAAGAAACTACCGGGTCGAGCCAATCAAGAGCCTGAAAACCCCTGTGTGAAAACATGAGCCTGAATGGTTAATTGTTCTTTTTCCTGATTAGCTTTGAAAGAGCTGATGCCTTGAAACATTAGCACATACTTTGTGGTTACTTAATAGAATAATGAGCTTAGAGAACACACATTTCAAACGTTAAGCCCCAGAGGGACAAAATCCAGTCCATTTCTTACCCACACATAAACAAAACAGGTTATCCAAAAATATTAGTTCCAAAGAAACTCTCTAGGCCTTAATGGTATGCTCTCCTGTTACGACCCTATGCCCCACATCTTTCTGCTTCAACACATCTTACTTACTACTCAGGAAAGCAGGCCAGCGTTTAATTTAGAGTTGGAAATAAGTCGGACAGCCAAGAAATTCTCCCACAAATATACATGTAGATGGAGACAGTACCGACTACTTTTACACACAATCTAAGTAGAGGTCACTATGAGGTTACTCTCCAACGAACATCTCACACGGAAATATTAAATTAATACAAATAGCAATGCATTCCTCCATTTGCCATTTATTTTTTTACAGAGAGAGAGGATGTTATGCGGATTGGTTTGAGATGTTTTGACTATTTGACTAATCAAATTCTCCAAAAAAACAATGATAACATCAAAATTACAATGGTACATTTTATGATTACATTTTCTAGCAGCTAGAGAGAGGAGAATGAGAGCGGAAGAGAGGGAAAGAGATGTTTTAGTGCAAAAGGAGAGAGGGTTATTTGAGAGCATTCTTCTGAGAGAGAGACAGAAAGAGAAAGTGAGAGAGTGCGAGAGCCAGAAAGAGAGCGTGAGAGAGACAGAAAGAGAAAGTGAGAGAGACAGAAAGGAGAAAGAGAGTGATAGAGAGAGAGAAAGTCAGTGAGTTTATAGGGAGAGAGGCAGATTGGTGGGTGAAAGAGGGACACTGTTAGAGGGAGAAAGAGAAAAAGAAGGAGAGAGTGATAGAGAGAGTGAAAGGCATAGTAGCTGTGTTGGCACACACAGTCATGTCCAGAGGGCCCTTTGAAATAGGGGTGATGAAACCTCCTGTGCGTGTTGGCAGCAGGACAGACGGGAGAGGAGGAGACACACACACACACACACAGGGCCCATGTGGCAGGCTGGGAGAGACGGACAGCCAGCGGTTACATAACAGAACCAACAGGCCACACCACCGTAGCGCCTACTGCCTGCTGGGGGCGGGGCTGCTGCCACTGTGTGTGTGTGTTGCTCTGCACTATACTGCCTGCCTGCTGAGGGCGGGGCTGCCACCACCACATTCCTTAAAGGTGAAGGCACATGACCCGGCAGAGAGAGAGAGAAGAGGGAGAGAGAGCGAGGACATGCCATAGGCGCTAGGAAAACCATCCAGCCATGATGAGAAACTTTTTCCCTAACCCCCTACCAATCCTCCCGCACACATACACACACATCAACTTGATAGAAGGCTAATAACTAGTAATGACAGAAAGATTTGCACAGTAATTTATGAATGATTGAAGAGGATCTGTAAAGGACTAACTGGCTGTGGTCTTGATTTACTGTCTACCCCGCCCTGGCATGAGATGCAATTCATGTCAGTACACACTCTGACATTGTAATTATGATAGTCCTCCCTGTCATGATCTCCCTAACACTATTTACAAAGCAGCAGAGGCAGAGCTTTACAAGGAGGAGACAGCTGATTAAGTAGGTTAAATATCCTCTGGAGAGGAGGGGAGAGGAAGAGGGAGAGGAGAGGAGAGGAGGAGGAGGAGGAGGAGGGGAGGGAAGAAGCTAGTTGGGCCTACAGGCCTGCACTGACTACTCTATGTTCCCTGGCAGAGAGGACACCTCAGAGCTGATGTAGGACGTAGGCCTACCCCAGACGTTGTATTAATATTCCAGGCGTTATAATAATGCCCTATGGGTAGGGCCAGGAGTTTTTCTGACCACATGACCTCAACAGGATAAACGTTAAGGTCTAGGGCTCTATGCCATAGTAATAGCCTACAACTAGGACTTACTTATAAGCAAGCTGGGCCCAGAGTTGTTCCTGGTGAGAATAACTCCTAGTTCTAGGCATACTGTGAGAGATGCTGTTGCTTTGAGGCTGCTGTGGATGGTGGATGTCAGAAATGATTTCAAACACTTACAGGGTATCAGAGATTATAAGCATTGTTTGTCATTTGCAGATAAGATTGAGGGATAAAAACAATGTCAACTTCTCTCTTGATCGCAGCCCAGCTGTTTCTCCTTAATATTTCAGCTGTATTCTTTGAAGTGTTTGATTAAGCCTGTTTAGAGTGCATGCCAGATGGACAGGGTTTGCACTTTTAGGACTATCCCATTGATTCCATTGGTGCCAGGCAAGCTCAATCCTGTGCTAGATAACATAGTTTGAAAGTACAAGTTCTATTTGAACCCCAGGTCTGCCACACCACAGAGTAGTGATAACTTTACAGCCTGTTTACCTTTCATAGGTATTATTGAGTTTAGTTTGTCAGAGGTCCACACTCCGGGGTAGGTCGGCTACAGCGCTAGCTTCACCCTGTTAGTCTTTGGTTGGTTTTGGTGTTGTTAAACAGAATGTGACTGGCAGAACGGGTGTTGTATGTGGAGGATGAGGGTAGGTATCTCAGATAGGGGGGAGTGAGGCCTAAGAGGGTTTTATAAATAAGCATCAACCAGTGGGTCTTGCGACAGGTATACAGAGATGACCAGTTTACAGAGGATTATAGAGTGTAGTGATGTGTCCTATAAGGAGCATTGGTGGCAAATCTGATGGCCGAATGGTAAAGAACATCTAGCCGCTCGAGAGCACCCTTACCTGCCGATCTATAAATTAAGTCTCCGTAATCTAGCATGGGTAGGATGGTCATCTGAATCAGGGTTAGTTTGGCAGCTGGGGTGAAAGAGGAGCGATTACGATAGAGGAAACCAAGTCTAGATTTAACCTTAGCCTGCAGCTTTGATATGTGCTGAGAGAAGTACAGTGTACCGTCTAGCCATACTCCCAAGTACTTGTATGAGGTGACTACCTCAAGCTCTAAACCCTCAGAGGTAGTAATCACACTGGTGGGGAGAGGGGCATTCTTCTTACCAGACCACCTGACCTTTGTTTTGGAGGTGTTCAGAACAAGGTTAAGGGCAGAGAAAGCTTGTTGGAGAGCGTTTAACACAAACTCCGGGGAGGGGCCAGCTGAGAATAAGACTGTATCATCTGAAAAAAAAGCCTCCTACTGACTGAGCTATGTGACAGGCAGTGGCTGAGACAGCAGATGTTCTGACTTTACACTGCATGCACTCTTTGAGAGAGGTAGTTAGCAAACCAGGCCAAAGACCCCTCAGAGACACCAATACTCCTTAGCCGGCCCACAAGAATGGAATGGTCTACCGTATGAAAAGCTTTGGCCAAGTCAATAAAAATAGCAGCACAACATTGCTTAGAATCAAGGGCAATGGTGACATCATTTAGGACCTTTAAGGTTGCAGTGACACATCCATAACCTGAGCAGAAACCAGATTGCATACCAGAGAGAATACTATAGACATCAAGAAAGTCAGTCAGTTGATTATTGACAAGTTTTTCCAACACTTTTGATAACAGGGCAAAATAGAAATTGGCCTATAACAGTTAGGATCAGCTTGATCTCCCCCTTTAAATAAAGGATGCACCATGGCTGCCTTCCAAGCAATGGGAATCTCCCCAGAGAGGAGAGACAGGTTAAAAAGGTCAGAGATAGGCTTGGCGATGATAGGGGCAGCAACCTTAAAGAAGAACAGATCTAAACCATCTGACCCAGATGTTTTTTGGGGATCAAGTTTAAGGAGCTCCTTTAACACCTCGGACTCAGTGGAGAAACTGCAGGGGGAAACTTTGTAGCGGGGCAGGGGAAAAAGAGGGAGGAGCATCGGGGCTACTCACATTAGAAGGGGTGGGAGATGAGTAAATGTTGGACGGGCAAGGAGGCATGGCTGAGTCAAATAGGAATCCTGACTTAATGAAGTGGTGATTAAAGAGCTCAGCCATGTGCTCCTTGTCAGTAACAACCACATCATCAACATTAAGGGACATGGGCAGGTTGATTCTCCAGGTCTTTAACCGTTTTCCAGAACTTCTTGGGGTTAGACCCACAGAGAGAGAACTGCTCCTTATAGTAACTAACTTTGGCCTTCCAGATAGCCAGTGCACTTATTTCTCATTTGCCTGAACGAGAGCCAGTCAGCCTGAGTATGCGTGTGCCGAGCCTTTCGCCAAATGGAATTCTTGAGGTGGAGTAACTGCCAGAACACGGTCGAACCAGGGGCTGAACCTGTTTTTAATTCTCATTTTCTTTATGGGGGCTGTTTGTTAACAGTACCAATGAAAATATCAAAGAAGAAGGTCCAAGCGTCTTCGAAAGAGGGGATCAAGCTGATTCTATACCAATTTACAGAGGCCAGGTGATGAAAGTTTTTTAGCAAGCGTCTATGACAAATCAGGACAGGACGTTTTACTGAGCAGCCATTATGAACACAGGCTGTAAAACAGTGATCACTAAGGTCATTACAGAAAACACCAGACTGATACCTATCAGGATTATTTGTAAGGATAACATCAAGGAGAGTAGCCTTTTCTGGGTGTTTGGAATCATACCTTGTGGGATTGGTAATAATCTGAGAAAGATTTAGGGAGTCCCATTGCTTTAGGACTTGGTCAGGTGGAATGAAGGAAGTAATGAGCGAATGAAAGAGGGAGACAGACAGACAGACAGACAGACAGACAGATAGATGGGTGGGTGGGTCACTCACCACCTTCCGGAGACATTTGAAACCCCACCTCTTTAAGGAATACCTGGGATAGGATAAAGTAATCCTTCTACCCCTCCCTTACCCCTCGCAAAGAAGGGCACCTATTGGTAGATGGTTAAAAATAAAAACAGCTATATCTATATGAGGTAATAGGTGTTGTGGGTTTTGTCGTACATCAGTTAAGCCTTTAGTTAGTGAGCTGGGTCATAAGGATTGTATACTGTTACAGTTGAAGTCGGAAGTTTACATACACTTAGGTTGGAGTCATTAAAACTCATTTTTCAACCACTCCACAAATGTCTTGTTAACAAACTATAGTTTTGGCAAGTCGGTTAGGACATCTACTTTGTGCATGACACAAGTAATTTTTCCAACAATTGTTTACAGACAGATTATTTCACTTATAATTCACTGTATGACAATTCCAGTGGGTCAGAAGTTTACATACACTAAGTTAACTGTGCCTTTAAACAGCTTGGAAAATTCCAGAAAATGATGTCATGGCTTTAGAAGCTTCTGATAGGCTAATTGACATAATTTGAGTCAATTGGAGGTGTCCCTGTGGATGTATTTCAAGGCCTACCTTCAAACGCAGTGCCTCTTTATTTGACATCATGGGAAATTTTTAAAAAATCAGCCAAGACCTCAGAAAAAAATGTGTAGACCTCCACAAGTCTGGTTCATCCTTGGGAGAAATTTCCAAACGCCCGTAGGTACCACGTTCATCTGTACACACAATAGTACGCAAGTATAAACACCATGGGACCACGCAGCCGTCATACCGCTCAGGAAGGAGACGCGTTCTTTCTCCTAGAGATGAACGTACTTTGGTGCGAAAAGTGCAAATAAATCCCAGAACAACAGCAAAGGACCTTGTGAAGATGCTGGAGGAAACGGGTACAAAAGTATCTATATCCACAGTAAAACGAGTCCTATATCGACATAACCTGAAAGGCCGCTCAGCAAGGAAGAAGCCACTGCTCCAAAACCGCCATAAAAAAGCCAGTCTACGGTTTGCAACTGCACATGGGGACAAAGATCGTACTTTTTGGAGAAATGTCCTCTGGTCTGATGAAACAAAAATAGAACTGTTTGGCCATAATGACCCTGTAGCTCAGTTGGTAGAGCATGGCGCTTGCAACGCCAGGGTTGTGGGTTCGTTTCCCACGGGGGGCCAGTATGAAAATGTATGCACTCACTAACTGTAAGTCGCTCTGGATAAGAGCGTCTGCTAAAATGACTAAAATGTAAATAAAATGTAAAATGTTATGTTTGGAGGAAAAAGGGCGTCACTTGCAAGCCGAAGAACACCATCCCAACCGTGAAGCACGGGGGTGGCAGCATCATGCTGTGGGAGTGTTTGCTGCAGGAGGGACTGGTGTACTTCACAAAATAGATGGCATCATGAGGAAGGAAAATTATGTGGATATATTCAAGCAACATCTCAAGACATCAGTCAGGAAGTTAAATGGGTCTTCCAAATGGACAATGACCCCAAGCATCAAATCAAATCAAATCAAATTTTATTGGTCACATGCGCCGAATACAACAGGTGCAGACATTACAGTGAAATGCTTACTTACAGCCCTTAACCAACAGTGCATTTATTTTTTACAAAAAAAATTAAAAATAAAACAACAACAAAAAAAGTGTTGAGAGAAAAAAGAGCAGAAGTAAAATAAAGTGACAGTAGGGAGTCTATATATACAGGGGGGTACCGTTGCAGAGTCAATGTGCGGGGGCACCGGCTAGTTGAGGTAGTTGAGGTAATATGTACATGTGGGTAGAGTTAAAGTGACTATGCATAAATAATTAACAGAGTAGCAGCAGCGTAAAAAGGATGGGGTGGGGGGGGCAGTGCAAATAGTCCGGGTAGCCATGATTAGCTGTTCAGGAGTCTTATGGCTTGGGGGTAGAAGTTGTTGAGAAGTCTTTTGGACCTAGACTTGGCACTCCGGTACCGCTTGCCGTGCGGTAGCAGAGAGAACAGTCTATGACTAGGGTGGCTGGAGTCTTTGACAATTTTGAGGGCCTTCCTCTGACACCGCCTGGTATAGAGGTCCAGGATGGCAGGAAGCTTGGCCCCAGTGATGTACTGGGCCGTACGCACTACCCTCTGTAGTGCCTTGCGGTCGGAGGCCAAGCAGTTGCCATACCAGGCGGTGATGCAACCAGTCAGGATGCTCTCGATGGTGCAGCTGTAGAATTTTTTGAGGATCTGAGGACCCATGCCAAATCTTTTCAGTCTCCTGAGGGGGAATAGGCTTTGTCGTGCCCTCTTCACGACTGTCTTGGTGTGTTTGGACCATGATAGTTCGTTGGTGATGTGGACACCAAGGAACTTGAAGCTCTCAACCTGTTCCACTACAGCCCCGTCGATGAGAATGGGGGTGTGCTCAGTCCTCTTTTTTTTCCTGTAGTATACTTCCAAAGTTGTGGCAAAATGGCTTAAGGACAACAAAGTCAAGGTATTGGAGGGGCCATCAGAAAGCCCTGACCTCAATCCTATAGAAAATGTGTGGGCAGAACTGAAAAAGCGTGTGCGAGCAAGGAGGCCTACAAACCTGACTCAGTTACACCAGCTCTGTCAGGAGGAATGGGCCAAAATTCACCCAACTTATTGTGGGAAGCTTGTGGAAGGCTACCTGAAACGTTTGACCCAAGTTAAACAATTTAAAGGCAATGCTACCAAATACTAATTGAGTGTATGTAAACTTCTGACCCACTGGGAATGTGATGAAATAAATAAAAGCTGAAATAAATCATTCTCTCTACTATTATTCTGACATTTCATATTCTTAAAATAAAGTGGTGATCCTAACTGACCTAAGACCAGGAATCCTTTTACTAGGATTAAATGTCAGGAATTGTGAAAAACTGAGTTTAATTGTATTTGGCGAAGGTGTATGTAAACTTCCGACTTCAACTGTATATCCCTCTGTTTACCCACTTAAAATAATTGTGAAGATTTATAGTATCCAGAATAGGTCTGACTAAGGTTTCGCATAAGCTAGGTCTTTTAAATGCTATAGGTTCATAGACACTATATACTGTATATATTTTTTTATATAGTATATTTTATAGTATCCAGAATAGGTTTTCTGTAGGACTAGGGTTTAGTATAAGCCCACTAGAAAGGTCTTGTAAAAGCAATATAGGGTATGACCCAGAGCTAAGCATCAGGATCATTTCCTTGTTCATACAGCATGCTGTTGTTGACAGATGTGGTCCAATAGCTGACCTCAGCTGTACGGTTAGCCTTTCCATTGCAGGGTATTTTCTGGATCAAATAGGGGCTTAGGGTGTGTTGGGGGCGTGGCCATGGGCGTGGCCAATGGTGTGGTCGCCAACCAAACATTTTAGAGGCCCTCCTGTTGGCCGCAGTTTTAAAGCTAATTTCCTGCAATTCTACACATTTTGCCATCAGGCTGAGAGAAACATTTGCAGTTTCAAATCAAATGTCCTGCAATTCTTCACATCCTGTTATGGGGCTGAGAGAAAATGTGCAGTTTTAAAGCTAATTTCCTGGAATTCTACACATTTGATAGTAGTGGGGGCCACTAAAAATCTGAAATCATCATGAGGGCCGCAGTGGCTCGCGGATCTGTGTACCCACATCCATACCCACACATGCAGCCAGAGCCGGCCCTAGCCTTTTGGGGGCTCTAAGCAGAATTGTGTTGCGCCCCCCCCCCCCCCCCCCCCCATGTTTTTGCCCCCCCCCTCATTTTGCCATGGTGTGGAGTCAAATGTTTGCTGTTTTTAATATGATATCTGAGTGAGAGTGACTAACAAAATCAATGGGGGCCCCCCGGTCAGTAATTTGACCATGATTACTACAAGTTTAGATAGCTGGCCACTAGGCTAACTTACCAATCTAAATAATTTAGCTGATATGGGCTAATTGAGTGACTGACTGTGACTAACAAGAGAACAACTGCTAAATACATTTTAACCAAATTTTGAAATTACACCTTGTGTATTCTATTATTCTAACTCTCAACAGTAAGTTGAGCCCCCAATTGAAATACACAAAACATTTATAATTTGGTGATTATTAGTTCTCAAAGATGATCTTATAAAAATATATATGCATAGGTCCATTATCTTTTCTAAATACTTTATATCTGTTTTGGTCTTTTCAAGTTTACAGAAAATATTTAAAATGAAAGCCTTTAAAGGAAGCTAAGCATGTTTCCTATTCCCAGTGCATATTCTGTATGTTGCCTCAGGCCAGGGTCTAATGCTTTGTGAACATATATTATTTATATAGAACAGAATAGGCCTGTGTGACTTAGTATAAGCCCTGATAGTTTTTTTGTAAAGGCTAGAGGTTCATATAAGGTCAAGTCCATTGTTAAACATCTTTCCCATCTACAGTTCTTATGTCCTTTTTCTCTATATTGCCTCAGGTCATGTGCTCGCTCATACAGCATGCTGTTGTTGGCAGATGTGGTCCAATCCCTGACCTTTAAATGGCCGTACATATTTTAGGTTACACGTGATATAGTACGAGCGTTTGTTGTCAAACACTGGAGTGTACTGCACTGTACAGAAACCCTGGGTTCAAATAGTGTTTGTTTTCTTTCAAATACTTAATCTGCTCTTGAGCTTGCCCACCCATATAGACACTCTTTCATTAGTGACAGAGTGCATCTCGATCTCTTGTAGCGTTGCTGAGTGCAGCTGGCCCTGGTCAAAAGTAGTGCACTAAATGGGAATAGGGTGCCATTTGAGAAGCACTGTCTGCCTTAGAACAAGGCCAAGTTCTATAGGTCTTTGTGTTTGTTTATCAGTTTATAACTGGTTATTCAACTTTCTCTCCACCCCTTTCTCTCTCTCTTTTACTCTCCACTCCCCTCTATCTGTACACTCCACCTCTCTCTCTCTGTCTCTCTTTGGTTATGCTGTGGCCTCTAGATTCCTACGTCGTTCCATCCTTCTCCCATCTGTTTGTCCACATTAGGACGGTGATCCAGCGATCGTTTTCCCAAAGCAACTCAGTCCCTCCGTTTGTTATGGGAGCCCCAGGAGTGTTCTGTAGATTGGAGTTTGATGGAGATGAGCATACAACCCTTAATCAGAAGCCTTTATAACTGAAGAAGAACAAGCCGGTTAGGAACCTGTTTAGCTCAGTGAAAATAATTATATGAACTCTTTTATAACGCATTCATCTCTGAGTGCGTTCCAAATAGCCAACACTATTCCCTATATAGTGCATGACTTTTGACTAGAGCCACCTGCACTATAGTGAAAAGGGGGCCATTTGGGACATACACACAACCTTTATAATGCATTCAGCCATCCCTCTGATTCATTCAGCCCTAGTGCGTTATCAGGTCATCTCTTTGTGGGTTAAGGCCCGCACAGACTGTACAATTTTAGCCATCTTGTGCCACGATTTTGCCATTCTAGACAAAATGTCCACGTCATGGGCAAATTCTAAGGTCGTAAACAATTGTCGGATGTCTTGGCTTGTTCAGTGTGACAGGGTCTAGGTCTGCCATTTAAGTGCCACTACGTGTGGTTGTAGATTTCGACAAACTTCTGGCAGTGTCAAAATTGTTTTGCCTGTATGTTGTAGTGTGACTGGTGTTAAGAGCCGATCCCGCTGACTGACCAATAGGAACAAGGCCGGCACTGAGTATGCACACAATAATACGATTATTTTGAATAGTCAGATTAATATAATAGTTTGATTTAAACATTTACATGCTTTGCAAGGAGAGCAATATCCCTAATAATCTTGTTTAGCCTACATGACACATCTGAAATCAGGCTACCTGATGGGATTTTGATAAATGCACAAAATCGCCAATCAAAATAAACATTCTAGTTTGGACATATAAAGTTTGGATGTACTGCCAAATTCTCTAAAACGATGTTGGAGATGGCTTATGGTAGAGAAATTAATATTAAATTATCTGGCAACAGCTCTGGTGGACATTCCTGCAGTCAGCATGCCAATTGCACACTCCCTCAAAACTTGAGACATCTGTGGCATTGTGTTGTGTGACAAAACTGCACATTTTAGAGTGTCCTTTTATTGTTCCCAGCACAAGGTGCACCTGTGTAATGATCATGCTGTTTAACCATCTTCTTGATATGCCACACCTGTCAGGTGGATGGATTATATTGGCAAAGGAGAAATGCTCACTAACAGGGATGTAAACACATTTGTGCACAAAATATGAGAGAAATGAGCTTTTTATGGGACCAACACTTTACATGTTGCGTTTATATTTTTGTTCAGTATACATTGGAACCAGTCATTAAGTCTAACTGAAATGTAACTCTGGCTCCTGAGGAATGTGGTATTTCCCTTGAAACACACATAACTTACACAACACAGCCTAATCACTTGTAAACTCTTAGAACAAAAGGTGCTATCTAGAACAAAAACGGGTTCTTCAGCTGTCCCCATAGGAGAACCCTTTGAAGAACCCCTTTTGGTTCCAGTTAGAACCCTTTTGGCTCCAGGTAGAACCCTTTATGGTTTAACCAAAAAGGGTTCTCCTATGGGGACAGCCTCAGAACCCTTTTGGAACCCTTTTTTCTAAGAGTGTAGTGATTCAGTGGACATTTTATTAAGGTAGAAATAAGGACATTGAGATTAGGAGCTTGTATAAATACATTATTACATTTACGTCATTTAGCAGACGCTCTTATCCAGAGCGACTTACAAATTGGTGCATTCACCTTATAGAAGTGGAATAACCACTTTACAATATGTTTATTACATTTTTTTGGGGGGGTGGAGTAAGGTATTCCTTAAAGAGGTGGGGTTTCAAGTGTCTCCGGAAGGTGGTGAGTGACTCCGCTGTCCTGGCGTCGTGAGGGAGCTTGTTCCACCATTGGGGTGCCAGAGCAGCGAACAGTTTTGACTGGGCTGAGTGGGAACTGTGCTTCCGCAGAGGTAGGGGGGCCAGCAGGCCAGAGGTGGATGAACGCAATGCCCTCGTTTGGGTGTAGGGACTGATCAGAGCCTGAAGGTACGGAGGTGCCGTTCCCCTCACAGCTCCGTAGGCAAGCACCATGGTCTGGTAGCAGAGGCGAGCTTCAACTGGAAGCCAGTGGAGTGTGCGGAGGAGCGGGGTGACGTGAGAGAACTTGGGAAGGTTGAACACCAGACGGGCTGCGGCATTCTGGATGAGTTGTAGGGGTTTAATGGCACAGGCAGGGAGCCCAGCCAACAGCGAGTTGCAGTAATCCAGACGGGAGATGACAAGTGCCTGGATTAGGACCTGTGCCGCTTCCTGTGTAAGGCAGGGTCGTACTCTCCGAATGTTGTAGAGCATGAACCTACAGGATCGGGTCACCGCCTTGATGTTAGCGGAGAACGACAGGGTGTTGTCCAGGGTCACGCCAAGGCTCTTTGCACTCTGGGAGGAGGACACAACGGAGTTGTCAACCGTGATGGTGAGATCATGGAACGGGCAGTCCTTCCCCGGGAGGAAGAGCAGCTCCGTCTTGCCGAGGTTCAGCTTGAGGTGGTGATCCGTCATCCACACTGATATGTCTGCCAGACATGCAGAGATGCGATTCGCCACCTGGTTATCAGAAGGGGGAAAGGAGAAGATTAGTTGTGTGTCGTCTGCGTAGCAATGATAGGAGAGGCCATGTGAGGATATGACAGAGCCAAGTGACTTGGTGTATAGCGAGAATAGGAGAGGGCCTAGAACTGAGCCCTGGGGGACACCAGTGGTGAGAGCACGTGGTGCGGAGACAGATTCTCGCCACGCCACTTGGTAGGAGCGACCTGTCAGGTAGGACGCAATCCAAGAGTGAGCCGCGCCGGAGATGCCCAACTCGGAAAGGGTGGAGAGGAGGATCTGATGGTTCACAGTATCAAAGGCAGCAGACAAGAGGAGAGAGAGTTAGCTTTAGCAGTGCGGAGAGCCTCCGTAACACAGAGAAGAGCAGTCTCAGTTGAATGACCAGTCTTGAAACTTGACTGGTTTGGATCAAGAAGGTCATTCTGAGAGAGATAGCAAGAGAGTTGGCTAAAGACGGCACGCTCAAGAGTTTTGGAGAGAAAAGAAAGAAGGGATACTGGTCTGTAGTTGTTGACATCAGAGGGATCGAGTGTAGGTTTTTTGAGAAGGGGTGCAACTCTTGCTCTCTTGAAGACGGAAGGGACATAGCCAGCGGTCAAGGATGAGTTGATGAGTGAGGTGAGGTAAGGGAGAAGGTCTCCGGAAATGGTCTGGAGAAGAGAGGAGGGGATAGGGTCAAGCGGGCAGGTTGTTGGGCGGCCGGCCGTCACAAGTCGCAAGATTTCATCTGGAGAGAGAGGGGAGAAAGAAGTCAAAGCATAGGGTAGGGCAGTGTGAGCAGGACCAGCAGTGTCATTTGACTTAACAAACGAGGATCGGATGTCGTCAACCTTCTTTTCAAAATGGTTGACAAAGTTATCTACAGAGAGGGAGGAGGGGGGAGGGGGGAGGGGGAGGAGGATTCAGCAGGGAGGAGAAGGTGGCAAAGAGCTTCCTAGGGTTAGAGGCAGATGCTTGGAATTTAGAGTGGTAGAAAGTGGCTTTAGCAGCAGAAACAGATGAAGAAAATGTAGAGAGGAGGGAGTACTACTATAGCCATAGGTCATGTAAGCATCCAAAATGGCACCCTATTTAGCTCTCTATGTTTGACCCTATAGGCCCTGGTAAAAACAAGTAGTGCACTAAAACGGCACCATATTCCCTATATAGTGCACTAAATAAGGGAATGGGTGCTATTTGGCACGCAGACCATATGTTTTCTTCTGTAGTTGTTCTTTTGTTTTTTGCTGAAGTATCACAGACATGTTGATTGGCTATTCTAATTCTATTTTACAAGATATCTGCAAGGTCCTTGTCTATGATTTGTTGAATATCAGCTGTATATGGATATTTTACTGGCAATAATAATATAAACGCAGTGGTGAGAGTGTGAAATGTACCAGATTTAGCTTTGCTGACGCTGTAGCCCTTTACACTCACAACCCGTATAACCTTTTTACAGGTTGAAAATTGCAGATTTGGTCACTGATAAGCGCCTCAGAGTTCCACAGGGATGCCGGTCCATGCTTCCCACAGTTGTGTCAAGTTGGCTGGATGTCCTTTGGGTGGTGGACCATTCTTAATTTTTTTCTATTTTTTTCGATCTTGTCTCATCGCTGCAACTCCCCAACGGGCTTTTACATAAGTATTCAGACCCTTTACTCAGTACTTTGTTGAAGCACCTTTGGCAGCGATTACAGCCTTCTTGGGTATGACGCTACAAGCTTGGCACACCTGTTTTTGGGGAGTTTCTCCCATTCTTCTCTGCAAATCCTCTCAAGCTCTATAGCAAAAATTTCTACAAGCCTGTTTTCGCTTAGTCATTACGGGGTATTTTGTGTAGATTGCTGAGGATGTATTTTATTTAATCCATTTTAGAATAAGACTGTAACGTGACAAAATGTGGAAAAAGTCAAGGGGTCTGAATACTTTACGAATGCACTGTATATTTATACAACAGGTGGTTCTAATCCTGAATGCTGATTGGTTAAAACCGCCTTCCAGCCAGTGTCTATTCCACAATTGACCACCGGCTAAATCAATGACATTAAAATGCCTATTTATTTTGTTCCATCTGACTGCGCAATATACTGTCTCATCAGCCCAGCCAGGCAATTTATAAACTTGATCTCCACTATAAAAAGTATCTAGACATTATCTCACATTTCTTTTAGACTAACATTTAGTTTTCAACAGCGGAGATTTGTATAAACCTTGCTGTCTGTCTCTCCGACATTCACAACATTGTATCAATATTCAAATTCGATCTCCAGCTGTCCCATAGTAATGAACGTGTCGGGAGTCGGGATATACAGTCCAAGTCAAAGGTTTGGACACACCTACTCATTCAAGGGTTTCCTTTATTTTTACTATTTTCTACATTGTAGAATAATAGTGAAGACATCAAAACTATGAAATAACACATATGGAATCATGTAGGAACCAAAAAAGTGTATTTTAGATTCTTCAAAGTAGCCACCCTTTCCCTTAATGGTAGCTTTGCACACTCTTGGCATTCTGTCAACCAGCTTCACCTGGAATGCTTTTCCAACAGTGCAGAAGGAGTTCCCACATATGCTGAGCACTTGTTGGCTGCTTTTCCTTCACTATGTGGTCCAACTCATCCCAAACCATCACAATTGGGATGAGGTCGGGTGATTGTGGAGGCCAGGTCATCTGATGCAGCACTCCATCACTCTCCTTCTTGGTCAAATAGCCCTTACACAGCCTGAAGGTGTGTTGGGTCATTGTCCTGTTGAAAAACAAATGATAGTCCCACTAAGCGCAAACCAGATGGGATGGCGTATCGCTGCAGAATGCTGTGGTAGCCATGCTGGTTAAGTGTGCCTTGAATTTGAAATAATTCACGACAGTGTCACCAGCAAAGCATCCACACACCATCTCACCTCCTCCTCCATGCTTCACGGTGGGAACCACACATGCGGAGATCATCCGTTCACCTACTCTGCGTCTCACAAAGGCACGGCGGTTGGAACCAAAAATCTCAAATTTGGAATCATCAGACCAAAGGACAGATTTCCACCGGTCTAATGTCCATTGCTCGTGTTTCTTGGCCTAAGCAAGTCTCTTCTTCTTATTGGTGTCCTTTAGTAGTGGTTTCTTTGCAGCAATTCGACCATGAAGGCCTGATTCACACAGTCTCCTCTGAACAGTTAATGTTGAGATGTGTCTGTTACTTGAACTCTGTGATACATTTATTTGGGCTGCAATCTGAGGTGCAGTTAACTCTAATGAACTTATCCTCTGCAGTAGAGGTAACTCTGGGTCTTCCTTTCCTGTGGCGGTCCTCATGAGAGCCAGTTTCATCATAGCGCTTGATGGTTTTTGCGACTGCACTTGAAGAAACGTTCAAAGTTCTTGAAATGTTCTGGATTGACTGACCTTCATATCTTAAAGTAATGATGGACTGCCGTTTCTCTTTGCTTATTTGAGCTGTTCTTGCCATAATATGGACTTGATCTTTTACCAAATAGGGCTATCTTCTGTATACCCCCCTACCTTGTCACAACACAACGGATTGGCTCAAACGCATGTAGAAGGAAAGAAATTCCACAAATTAACTTTTAACAAGGCACACCTGTTAATTGAAATGATTTCCAGGTGACTACCTCATGAAGCTGGTTGAGAGAATGCCAAGAGTGTGCAAAGCTGTCATCAAGGCAAAGGGTGGCTACTTTGAAGAATTTGTTTAACACTTTTTTGGTTACTATATGATTCCATATGTGATTTTTCATAGTTTTGATGTCTTCACTATTATTCAACAATGTAGAAAATATAAAAAATTAAGAAAACCCCTTGAATGAGTAGGTGTGTCCAAACTTTTGACTGGTACTGTATATACAGTGCCTTCAGAAATTATTCACACCCCTTGACTTTTTCCACATTGTGTTGTGTTACAGCCTGACTTTAAAATTGATTAAATTGAGATGTTGTGTCACTGGCCTACACAAAATACCCCATAATGTTAAAGTATAATTATGTTTTTTTTTTATGTTTACAAATTAATTAAAAATGAAAATCTGAAATGTCTTGGGTCAATTATTCAACCCATTTGCAAGCCTAAATAAGTTCAGGAGTAAAAATGTGCTTAACAAGTCATATAATAAGTTGCAAGGACGCTGTGTGTAATAATAGTGTTTAACATGATTTTTGAATGACTACCTCATCTCTGTACACCACACATACAATTATCTGTAAGGTCCCTCAGTCGAGCAGTGAATTTCCAACACAGATTCAACCATAAAGACCAGGGATGTTTTCCAATGCCTCGCAAAGGGCACCTATTGGTTTAAAAAAAAGCAGACATTAAATATCACTTTGAACATGGTGAAGTTATTAATTACACATTGGATGGTGTATCAATACACCCAGTCACTACAAAGATACAGGCGTCCTTCCAAACACAATTGCCAGAGAGGAAGGAAACTGCTCAGGGATTTCACCATGAGGCCAATGGTGACTTTAAAACAGTTTCAGAGTTGAATGGCTGTGATAGGAGAAAACTGAGGATGGATCAACAACATTGTAGTTACTCCACAATACTAACCTAAATGACAGAGTGAAAAGAAGGAAGCCTGTACAAAATAAAAAGATTCCAAGTCATACATCCTGTTTGCAACAAGGTAATAAAGTAATACTGCAAAAAAAATGTGGCAAAGCAATTAACTTTTTGTCCTGAATTCAAAGTTATATTTGGGGCAAATCCAATATAACACATTACTGAGTACCACTATCTATATTTTCAAGCATGGTGGTGGCTGCATTATGTTATGGGTATGCTTGTAATCGTTAAGGACTGGGGAGTTTTTCAGGATTCAGGAGCTAAGCACAGGCAAATTCCTAGAGGAAAACCTGGTTCAGTCTGCTTACCACCAGACACTGGGAGATGAAATCACCTTTCAGCAGGACAATAGCCAAAAAACAAAAGGAAAATCTACACTGGAGTTGCTTACCGAGAAGCCAGTGAATGTTCCTGAGTGGCCGAGTTCACGCCGATTTAAGTCAAAAATGTAACATCTATGGCAAGACTTGCAAATGGCTGTCTAGCAATGATCAAGCTTGAAGAATAATAAACATAATATTGTACAATCCAGGTGTGCAAAGCTCTTAGAGACTTACCCAGAAAGACTCACAGCTGTAATTGCTGCCAAAGGTGATTCTAACATGTATTGACTCAGGGGTGTGAATAATTATGTAAATGAGATACGATGGCTTAAATTGGAACAATACACATTGTCACAAACCTGCATCAGACACACGAACGGGATGGCATATAAGATACCTAGACTCGCTGACAGTGGCATTTTTCATTTCTCTAGTCTGTGATTCTCCACCCCCCTCTCTCCTCCTCCTCCTCTCCCTTCATTCTCCATCTTTTCTATCTTTTTTTTGCCAAACAGTTTACCGCAGTATCCTTAAAGTCCCTGCGTTTGTCCTGAGTTGTCCTCGCCTTTACCCAGCATGCACTTCGGTTATTTGGGTGCTCTGTCAGAGCGGGCGCACGGTTTTGATGATATGAGGGGAGGGAGGGAGGCAGGAGGGAAAGAGGGAGAACAGTGGGAGGCAGACGTTGTGAAGATGTCTGTATCTGTGCTTCTCTCACACCAAACTACCCCACTCACACCACCCTCCTCTACTCCCCACTTCTCTCTTCCCCCCTTCTCCCACCTCCCACCTCCTCTCCTTCCCCCTCCTCTCCTCTCCTCTCCCCTTCTCTAATCTCCTTCCCCCTTTCTCCTCTCCTCCCCCCCCTCCCCCTCCTCCTCCCTCCCTCCTCTTGCCTCCTCCTTCCTCCCTCCTCTCCTCTCCCTTGTTCACCCAAACTAAAATCTTTCTCTATCATTCTGTCCCTGAAATTGTGTGCATGTGGATGAAAACTGGAAAACAGCGTGTTACAAATCAGAGTGGAGAGCTGTGTCTGGGAGCACGCTGCAGACAGTCCTCATCTGACCTGCACTCAGACTGGCACGGTAGTGGGAGGGAGGGATGAGGGAGAGAGGGACAGGGAGTGAGATGGAGAGAGAGTGGGAGAGAGACTGAGGGCGGGGCTCGGGGAGCCAAAGGGGTTCATACATTTTAGACGATTCTGCGCTGTTTATTTTGTCTAGTGTCACAATGTTGTGTGTTCTCCACACATGACTGGTTCTCCCTATCTCTCCATATCTCTCTCTGGGGGTCAGGAGCTTAGTGCTACACACACACAAATCAAATAAATCAAATTGTATTTGTCACATACACGTGTTTAGCAGATGTTATTGCGGGTGTAGCGAAATGCTTGTGCTTCTAGCTCCGACAGTGCAGTAATATCTAACAAGTAGTATCTAACAATTTCACAACATATACCCAATACACACAAAACGCTTACACACCAAGTGGTTCTGTGTGGCTCACTGCGTTTATACTTCTCCTTTATGGCACCATGCCATCCCTCCATCCCTCTTCCTGCTACATTACTGGCAGCCATTTTGGGGCACATCAAACAGAATTAGCCACATAATCACCACAGTAATGGAACACAGGAGTATTGAGGCAGGAGCTGGGCGAGGGGGGCGGGGGCATAGTTTGTAAATAACAAACACAAATCACATCTGGAGTTTGAACTGGGGACTTCCTAAATCAAGACCGCTGTGTGTGTACTGGCATTCATCTGGTTCCCAGAAACATATTCTGTCCTTCTAGGAAACCTGTCTGTCTGCCTTCTGTAGCAGCCTCCACGTGACCTGTCTGTCTGCCTTCTGTAGCAGCCTCCACGTGACCTGTCTGTCTGCCTTCTGTAGCAGCCTCCACGTGACCTGTCTGTCTACCCTCTGTAGCAGCCTCCACGTGACCTGTCTGTCTGCCTTCTGTAGCAGCCTCCACGTGACCTGTCTGTCTGCCTTCTGTAGCAGCCTCCACGTGACCTGTCTGTCTACCCTCTGTAGCAGTCTCCACATTACCTGTCTGTCTGCCTTCTGTAGCAGTCTCCACATTACCTGTCTGTCTGCCTTCTGTAGCAGCCTCCACGTGACCTGTCTGTCTGCCTTCTGTAGCAGTCTCCACATTACCTGTCTGTCTGCCAACTGTAGCAGCCTCCAAATGACCTGTCTGTCTGCCTTCTGTAGCAGCCTCCACATTACCTGTCTGTCTGCCAACTGTAGCAGCCTCCACATGACCTGTCTGTCTGCCAACTGTAGCAGCCTCCACATGACCTGTCTGTCTGCCCGCTGTAGCAGCCTCCACATGGGCATGATGATTGAATTGTCATGAAAGGTATTTTCAACTAATTTCACCAGTTAGGAGGGTGTTTTAGGTCAGTTGCAGCACTGCAGCATATTTTGAGGATACTCAGTCTGGAACCTTTCTGGGAGTTCTGCTTTCAATCATGTATTTGTTGTATAGTAGGCTACATGACCAGCTGGCCGTCAATCTTCAAAAGAAATAACTTGTTTATTAGATGGCCTTCTAACCAGAGATTATATGCAGAGAGAGAGAAGTCACAGAAATGTAAAGTAGGAAACTCTTTTAGATTCTGAGTAATATGGGGTTGAATCCTAACTGAAAATACATCAAATCAAATGTATTGGTTGCATACACAGATTAGCAGATGTTATTGCAGGTGCAGAGAAATGCTTGTGTTTCTAGCTCCGACAGTGAAGTAATAATACCTAGCAATAATACCTACACGTCGGTCTTTGAAGGAAACATTCAATATTTGTTGTGCAGATTTGAGTGCATATTCATAGTCTTAAACGGCATAAGTATATTCTATTTCTTATGGAATAACTTGAATGTGACATGACATTTAATAGCTAAAATGAATTATTTCAATCTCTCATGTCATGTCAAGATTATTTGTAGCATTGTAGACTCGCAAGTTGACTTTCCGAGAACGCAAATGGATATAATATTAATATTCTATCAAATTCAATTTGTTGCTTGATGAAGAACTTTGAAGCCTGGAGTGTTTTTAAGTGCTCTGCATCAGATGTATGTCACGCCCTGACATAGAGATCTCTAGTTGGTTTGGTCAGGGTGTCATTTTCTTTGTGATTATCTAGAATGTGTATTTCTATGTTGGCTGGGTGTGGTTCCCAATCAGAGGCAGCTGTCGATCGTTGTCTCTGATTGGGGATCATACTTAGGTAGCCATGTTGCCTACCTTAGTTGTGGGATCTTGTTTCAGTTTGGCTTGTTGGATGTTTAGCATTTTGAACTTCACGTTCTTTTGGATTTTGTTATTTTTTCGGTGTTTATATAATAAACGACTATGTACGCATACCACGCTGCACCTTGGTCCAATCCTTTACAAGACGAACGTGACAATGTAGGAAAATAAGAGATGAATGCCAAGCTCTCCTCTGAATCATTGAGTAAACATTTCAAATATAACTCAATCACCATGGAAACACAGGGAAATGCTAGAGTTGATCAGAGTGCATTGGGCAGATCTCTCTCACCCCTTTCCTTGTGTTCGTTCCTGTGCATTTCAATGGGCTGCTTCCTACAGTACCCTACTGTGTTGTTGTTTGTCTGGTTCCTTTGAGCCGCTACATTAACTCGTAAGCCTTATTGTATTGTGTTGTCCTTTCATACAACTTAAAATAAAATAAAATAAAATTGTATTTGTCACATGCGCCGAATACAACAGGTGTAGACCTTACAGTGAAATGCGTACTTACAAGCCCTTAACCAACAATGCAGTTTTAAGAAAAATAAGTACAAAATAGATAAGTAAAAATAATAATAATAATAATGAAAGAGCTGCAGTAAAATAACAGTAGCGAGGCGATATACAGGGGGTACCGGTACAGAGTCAATGTGCGGGGGCACAGGTTATTTTTAGGGCTTTCCTCTGACACCGCCTGGTATAGAGTTCCTGGATGGCTGGAAGCTTTATCCCAGTGATGTACTGGGCCGTACACACTACCCTCTGTAGTGCCTTGCGGTCGGAGGCCGAGCAGTTGCCATACCAGGCGGTGATGCAACCAGTCAGGATGCTCTCGATGGTGCAGCTGTAGAACTTTTTGAGGATCTGAGGACCCATGCCAAATCTTTTCAGTCTCCTGAGGGGGAATTGGCTTTGTCGTACCTTCTTCACAACTGTCTTCGTGTTTTTGGACCATGATAGTTTGTTGGTGATGTGGACACCAAGGAACCACCTGCTCCACTACAGCCCCGTCGATGAGAATGGGGGCGTGCTCGGTCCTCCTTTTCCTGTAGTCCACAATTATCTCCTTTGTCTTGATCACGTTGAGGGAGAGGTTGTTATCCTGGCACCACACGGCCAGGTCTCTAACCTCCTCCCTATAGGCTGTCTCATCATTGTCGGTGATCAGGCCTTCCACTGTTGTGTTGTCTGCAAACTTAATGATGGTGTTGGAGTCATGCTTGGCTATGCAGTCATGGGTGAACAGGGAGTACAGGAGGGGACTGAGCATGCACCCCTGAGGGGCCCTCGTGTTGAGGATCAGCGTGGCAGATGTGTTGTTACCTACCCTTACCTGGGGGTGGCCCGTCAGGAAGTTCAGGATCCAGTTGCAGAGGGAGGTGTTTAGTCCCAGGGTCCTTAGCTTAGTGATGAGCTTTGAGGGCACTATGGTGTTGAACGCTGAGCTGTAGTCAATGAATAGCATTCTCACGTAGGTGTTCCTTTTGTCCAGGTGGGGAAAGGGCAGTGTGGAGTGCAATAGAGACTGCATCATCTGTGGATCTGTTGGGGCGGTATGCAAATTGGAGTGAGTCTAGATTTTCTGGGATAATGGTGTTGATGTGAGCCATGACCAGCCTTTCAAAGCACTTCATGGCATCTGCGTCATCTGACCACTTCTGTATTGAGTGAGTCACTGGTACTTCCTGCTTTAGTTTTTGCTTGTAAGCAGGAATCAGGAGGATATAATTATGGTCAGATTTGCCAAATGGAGGGCGAGGGAGAGCTTTGTACTCGTCTTTTTTTCCTCTGGTTGCACATTTAACATGCTGGTAGAAATTAAGTAAATGGATTTAAGTTTCCCTGCATTAAAGTCCCCGACCACTAGGAGCGCCGCCGCTGGATGAGCATTTTCTTGTTTGCTTATGGCCTTATACAGCTCGTTGAGTGCGGTCTTAGTGCCAGCATCGGTTTGTGGTGGTAAATAGACAGCTACGAAAAATATAGATGAAAACTCTCTTGGTAAATAGTGTGGTCTACAGCTTATCATGAGGTATTCTACCTCAGGCGTACAAAACTTTGAGACTTCCTTAATATTAGATTTCGTGCACCAGCTGTTATTTACAAATATACACAGACCGCCACCCCTTGTCTTACTGGAGGCAGCTGTTCTATCTTGCCGATGCACCGAAAACCCCGGCAGCTGTATGTTATCCATGTCGTCGTTCAGCCACGACTCGGTGAAACATTTACGTACAACAGTTTTTAATGTCCGTTGGCAGGATATTCTTGATCGAAGCTCATCCATTTTATTATCCAATGATTGTACGTTGGCTAATAGGACTGATGGTAGAGGCAGATTACCCACTCGCCGTCGGATTCTTACAAGGCACCCCGACGTACGTCCCCGATATCTCTGTCTCTTCTTCATTCGAATGACGGGGATTTGGGCCTTGTCGGGTATTACATTTACATTTACGTCATTTAGCAGACGCTCTTATCCAGAGCGACTTACAAATTGGTGCATTCACCTTATAGCCAGTGATATAAACCACTTTACAATTTATTTAAAAAAAAATTGGGGTGGGGTAAGGGTGGGGGGTAGAAGGAATACTTATCCTATCCCAGGTGTTCCTTAAAGAGGTGGGGTTTCAAATGTCTCCGGAAGGTGGTGAGTGACTCCACTGTCCTGGCGTCGTGAGGGAGCTTGTTCCACCATTGGGGTGCCAGAGCAGCGAACAGTTTTGACTGGGCTGAGCGGGAACTGTGCTTTAGCAGAGGTAGGGGAGCCAGCAGGCCAGAGGTGGATGAACGCAATGCCCTCATTTGGGTGTAGGGACTGATCAGAGCCTGAAGGTACGGAGGTGCCGTTCCCCTCACAGCTCCGTAGGCAAGCACCATGGTCTTGTAGCAGATGCGAGCTTCAACTGGAAGCCAGTGTAGTGTGCGGAGGAGCGGGGTGACGGGAGAGAACTTGGGAAGGTTGAACACCAGACGGGCTGCGGCATTCTTGTTGTAGGGGTTTAATGGCACAGGCAGGGAGCCCAGCCAACAGCGAGTTGCAGTAATCCAGACGGGAGATGACAAGTGCCTGGATTAGGACCTGTGCCGCTTCCTGTGTAAGGCAGGGTCGTACTCTCCGAATGTTGTAGAGCATGAACCTACAGGATCGGGTCACCGCCTTGATGTTAGCGGAGAGCGACAGGGTGTTGTCCAGGGTCACGCCAAGGCTCTTCGCACTCTGGGAGGAGGACACAACGGAGTTGTCAACCATGATGGCGAGATCATGGAACGGGCAGTCCTTCCCCGGGAGGAAGAGCAGCTCCGTCTTGCCAAGGTTCAGCTTGAGGTGGTGATCCGTCATCCATACTGATATGTCTGCCAGACATGCAGAGATGCGATTCGCCACCTGGTTATCAGAAGGGGGAAAGGAGAAGATTAGTTGTGTGTCGTCTGCGTAGCAATGATAGGAGAGGCCATGTGAGGATATGACAGAGCCAAGTGACTTGGTGTATAGCGAGAATAGGAGAGGGCCTAGAACTGAGCCACCGGGGGACACCAGTGGTGAGAGCACGTGGTGCGGAGACAGCTTCTCGCCACGCCACTTGGTAGGAGCGACCGGTCAGGTAGGACGCAATCCAAGAGTGAGCCGCGCCGGAGATGCCCAACTCGGAGAGGGTGGAGAGGAGGATCTGATGGTTCACAGTATCAAAGGCAGCAGACAGGTCTAGAAGGACAAGAGCAGAGGAGAGAGAGTTAGCTTTAGCAGTGCGGAGAGCCTCCGTGACACAGAGAAGAGCAGTCTCAGTTGAATGACCAGTCTTGAAACCTGACTGGTTTGGATCAAGAAGGTCATTCTGAGAGAGATAGCAAGAGAGTTGGCTAAAGACGGCACGCTCAATAGTTTTGGAGAGAAAAGAAAGAAGGGATACTGATCTGTAGTTGTTGACATCAGAGGGATCGAGTGTTGGTTTTTTGAGAAGGGGTGCAACTCTCGCTCTCTTGAAGACGGAAGGGACATAGCCAGCGGTCAAGGATGAGTTGATCAGCGAGGTGAGGTAAGGGAGAAGGTCACCGGAGATGGTCTGGAGAAGAGAGGAGGGGATAGGGTCAAGCGGGCAGGTTGTTGGGCGTCCGGCCGTCACAAGTCGCAAGATTTTATCTGGAGAGAGAGGGGAGAAAGAAGTCAAAGCATAGGGTAGGGCAGTGTGAGCAGGACCAGCAGTGTCATTTGACTTAACAAACGAGGATCGGATGTCGTCAACCTTCTTTTCAAAATGGTTGATGAAGTCATCACAGAGAGGGGGGAGGGGGTGGAGGTGGGAGGGGGGGGAGGTGTTCAGCAGGGAGGAGAAGGTGGCAAAGAGCTTCCTAGGGTTAGAGGCAGATGCTTGGAATTTAGAGTGGTAGAAAGTTCTCTTAGCAGCAGAAACAGATGAAGAAAATGTAGAGAGGAGGGAGTGAAAAGATGCCAGGTCCGCAGGGAGTCTAGTTTTCCTCCATTTCCGCTTGGCTGCCCGGAGCCCTGTTCTGTGAGCTCGCAATGAGTCATCAAGCCACGGAGCTGGAGGGGAGGACCGAGCCGGCCGGGAGGATAGGGGACATAGAGAGTCAAAGGATGCAGAAAGGGAGGAGAGGAGGGTTGAGGAGGCAGAATCAGGAGATTGGAGGGAGAAGGATTGAGCAGAGGGAAGAGATGATAGGATGGAAGAGGAGAGAGTAGCGGGACAGAGAGAGTGAAGGTTGCGACGGCGCATTACCATCTGAGTAGGGGCAGAGTGAGTAGTGTTGGAGGAGAGCGAGAGAGAAAAGGATACAAAGTAGTGGTCGGAGACATGGAGGGGAGTTGCAGGGAGATTAGTAGAAGAACAGCATCTAGTAAAGATGAGGTCAAGCGTATTGCCTGCCTTGTGAGTAGGGGGGGGCGGTGAGAGGGTGAGGTCAAAAGAGGAGAGGAGTGGAAAGAAGGAGGCAGAGAGAAATGAGTCAAAGGTAGACGTAGGGAGGTTGAAGTCCCCCAGAACTGTGAGGGGTGAGCCATCCTCAGGAAAGGAACTTGTCAAGCTCATTGATGAACTCTCCAAGGGAACCTGGAGTGCGATAGATGACAAGGATATTAAGCTTAAATGGGCTAGTGACTGTGACAGCATGGAATTCAAATGAGGAGATAGACAGATGGGTCAGGGGAAAAATAGAGAATGTCCACTTGGGAGAGATGAGGATTCCTGTGCCATCACCCCACTGACCAGATGCTCTCGGGGTATGCGAGAACACATGGTCAGACGAGGAGAGAGCAGTAGGAGTAGCAGTGTTTTCAGTGGTAATCCATGTTTCCGTCAGCGCCAAGAAGTCGAGGCACTGGAGGGTAGCATAGGCTGAGATGAACTCTGCCTTGTTGGCAGCAGAACGGCAGTTCCAGAGGCTGCCTGAGACCTGGAACTCCACGTGGGTGGTGCGTGCAGGGACCACCAGGTTAGAGAGGCAGCAGCCACGCGGTGTGAGGCGTTTGTATATCCTGTGCGGAGAGGAGAGAACAGGGATAGACAGAGGCATAGTTGACAGGCTGCAGAATATGGCTATAATAATGCAAAGGAGTGAATGAAATGAACTAAACAAGGAGAGAGCGGGGCCTCCCTCACCACAACACCCAAATATAACTCTCCCAACTTCCACCTCAGAAACTATAATTGTTGTAAACTACAGCGGTTCAATGTTTTCTAGGAATAGACTAACTTAGTTTATTCAGCTAGCTAACTAGGTACAGTATTCTTCCGTGAAAATCGTCCAGGGCACCTAGTCATAAGACGCCACAGCCAGCTAGCATGCCGGACTCCAACAACATGGTTTAGCACCAAAAGTAAATCCTTTGCGTCCGACTTGTTAAAGAAAAAATCTTCGTCCAATACGAGGTGAGTAATCGCTGTCCTGATATCCAGAAGCTCTTTTCGGTCATAAGAGACGGTGGCAGAACTTCGAACACAATCTTCGAATTCCAATTTCTAGGTAACGGCAGAAAGACCTCACCCTCTTTAAGAGCCAGATTGGATCAGACTAGGGCTGGGCGATATATATATAATAAAATAATTTGAAATTATGTTTTTGCTCAATAATCCAAATGCCTATATCACAAGAATCAAGTTTTTATTTTATTTTCCTTTTTATGAGCGATTATTTCCGCTTGTTCTCACGTCTTTTTGGTCACGTCTTCTTCGCTCCTTCTGTGCTGTGTGCACTTTCCTATTTACACCAGAGATCTGTATGTAATAATGAGATGCTCATGCCTCCGCCCTAACAATGGGAGTCATTGTCCCAAATGTGGGAAGGCAGGCGACACGCTTAGGTCTAAAATAAGCCCATAGAAACGCATTGGGCTTATTTTGGACAGATTTTGGTGAGAGTGAAACCTCTCGCTTTGCCTCTTCCTCTCTGTTTACACACACACACACACACACACACACACACACACACACACACACCCGCCACTCACAACAACAAAGATGAGAGATCACTTTTTTTTTTCACCAAGGCAACAAAGGAGTGGCTCAAGAAGAAGCACATTAAGGTCCTGGAGTGGCCTAGCCAGTCTCCAGACCTTAATCCCATAGAAAATCTGTGGAGGGAGCTGAAGGTTCGAGTTGCCAAACGTTAGCCTCGAAACCTTAATGACCTGGAGAAGATCTGCAAAGAGGAGTGGAACAAAATCCCTCCTGAGATGTGTGCAAACCTGGTGGCCAACTACAAGAAACGTCTGACCTCTGTGATTGCCAACAAGGGTTTTGCCACCAAGTACTAAGTCATGTTTTGCAGAGGGGTCAAATACTTATTTCCCTCATTAAAATGCAAATCAATGTATAACATTTTTTACATGCGTTTTTCTGGATTTTTTGTTTGTTATTCTGTCTCTCACTGTTCAAATAAACCTACCATTAAAATTATAGACTGATCATTTCTTTGTCAGTGGGCAAACGTACAAAATCAGCAGGGGATCAAATACTTTTTTGCCTCACTGTAGATGCAAGTTGGCAAACTTGAAATATAAAGATTCCTATAAAGATTAGCTGGCTACTCACTAGCATGTGGGCTTGTGCTTGAGAGATTGTTTATGAGACCTGTGTTCATTTTCTATAATGCCTGCTACAAGAAGTTAGTCATTATTAGTGAATGTGAATTATGCATGGTTCTGGTAACATTTTTAACAAAAAGTGCATTTTCATAGACAGACTTGAAAGCCAGATCAGTGATTATTGCAAAAAAAACAGGTTAAACTATTTTGATAAAATAATTCAATTATTAGTGGGTCTTATGGTTGTGGAAGGCTTATATCTAGCCTACGTATAGTTTCACAAGCTTTGAATTTATTAGATGATTACTGACTGTTTGAAATGCAGTGTATGTTACCTTTAATTGTACAACAAAGAGAAAACATTACACAAATCTAGATATATATTGTGAATTGCCCTTAAGTTTGAAAAAATCGAGATATGATTTTTAGGCCATATCGCCCAGCCCTAGATCAGACATGACACACAGAGAAATACTGAGTCATGAGAGAGAGGGGGAGAGAGAGAGAGAGAGAGAGGAGGAGAGGGTGAGGGAGGGAGGCCGTAGTGAAAAAGAAAGAAGAAGGGAAAAGTTATTGTGGGATCTGATCTAGAGGCCTTCACGAGTCCAAAATGTTGGACCCGTTCTGAAATGGACCATCCGGATCCAATATGCATAAATAAATGTTTAAAATATAGAGACCCGTTCCGAACGGACCCAAAGGCAACTAGACCCGTTCCGTATAGACCTGGTCGGATCCAGACCCGGTCCGATCCGAGTGAGGGAAGCAGCAGAAAAGTCAATTTTTAAGCTACTTTATTAACCGGAGGTGATAAAGTGCGAAGGAGAGGAGGTAGAGAGTGGTGACGCTCTAGCAGGGGTTGTGCTGTGTGTTTAGGCTAATGTGAGTGACATGGGGAGCAGGGAGGAGGGAGGGAGAGACAAGAGACAGCAACCAACCAAGCCGACTCGCACTATAGTAGACTAATAGCTGCCATAGCTAGGTTATTTATCATCCAATATGATTACAAAGTACCTGTCTTGACTGCATCAAACAGGGAGAATCTAGCTAGGCTAATTGAGGCTGCATGTGCTTTCTCGTCCTACACAGTTGCAAACAACAACAACTCCATTCAGAATATTAAGTACAGCTCTTGGTCGTTGTCGCCTATACTCCTTTAACTTGTAATTCCATCATTTAAATTCCATCTTCCATTGATTAGATATCTCCTAACTTTTGCCACATACAGAGGCTCTATGACTGTAGCCTATTGCAGCTTTGATGACTTATGATTGGCCAACAACAACAAGCTACACACACCACTCTGGTGAAAAGCAAGAGCAGCAGCATAAATTATAACATTTCTCTCTCTCTCTACTGCACCAGTCGCGTTACAATCTGTATGGGTCCTTCCGGACAAGTCAGTTAAAATTACACATACTTGAGGTCCCGTGAAAATCATATCAGATCCGTCCCCGACCGTGACATTATTTAGAATTCTGAGTCCGGACCCGCTCTGGTCCCGGATCGGGATTCGGGGTATTCAGGTACAAGTGGATCCATGAAGACCTTTAATCTGATCCCCTCCTCCTTTTCTTTCTGGAGAAGTATTTATGATTACCAGAGGTTAAGGATGTTGTAAAGCATGTCTGGGAGCTTCAACCCTCTGGGTCCTCTTTCCTGCTCCACACATCCAGCGTGTCACTGCATGTGTCTTTTTTTAAAGCCTCGTAGTTGCAGTGCCTTAATACATGTTACTGTTATCCAATGCTTGAAGTGGAATAAATAAAGGTGCCAGTACTCAAACAGTAGAACATTTAAAGTGCCAGTACTTGCAGCAGCCCAATTCATTAGACTATGGTATTTGTGTGTGTGTGATAGTGTAGAGTTCAATAAAAACGGCCAATGCTTTCCTCCCTTAAATGGAGATCTTTCCAAAACCTTTCCATCCTCGCTGTCCCTAATGTATTGTTTTTGAAAAATTTTCTAAAACTATTTGCTTGGTAGTACATTTATTTGTTTATGCATGTGCTTTAATCCCTTGTCGAGGATTAGTGCTATACATGGACATTGTTTTGGATTATAGCACCACAAACGTCTACCTCTTTGGACGTATTTGAATGTGAACACTGTTATGATTGATTAAGAGACATATAGTCTTGATGAGCCCAGACACCAGTGTGTATAATAGAGTCTGATCTCTCTCCTCTGGTTTTCTTGTTCTTCCAGGGCTCTGTCTGGCGGGGCTCGGCAGCTCCTCAACCCGGCCTGGAGACTCCTCGGCTCCCTCCCTCCCTCCCTCTCTCTATCCCTCTCTCCCTACCTGGTAAGAATGGTCTTTTGTTACACAATGCTCAGACAGCTAGCCAGCGTCCAACACCTCAAACAGACACACACACACACACACAGAGCGCCTCACAGCATGCCAGGGTCTGCTCGGCTCTGCCAATACAGAGTGGAAAGAGAAGACCACAGTCTTCAGCTTCACTTCAGCCCCTCTCCCCGGCCTCAGCTAAACAACACACACACACGGTCAGAAATGGAATTAATGACTTAGCCCTTTTTATGGAAGCAGTACATTTGTTTCTAAGTTGTCTGAAGGTGAGCCAGTCAGTAGAGCTACCAGTGTGTCTGGCTTCAGACCAAGCTCTGTTCCTTAGCTGAATGAACTCAGCAAGTTCAGGCATGAATCATGGGTTGGCTCTATCTTTATTTCTTAATCTCTTCATATGAGCATGTTTATCTGATACATGAATAAACATACAGAGAATGATTCAAGGGCAAGTTAGAATGGGAATGGTCATGTAAGAACCCTTGCTCATGGAAGTGTTTAAAGTTTCTGTTAGTTAGTTTTAGGCAACTTTGTGTTTCTGACACATACTATGGAACAGTGATCACTGAGGTCCATAGCAAATACTCCACTAGTTGAGTATTTATGAGGGTTATTTGTAAGTATGAGATCAATCAGAGTTGATTTAGCAGGATTCTTTACATTGAAACGAGTTTGGCTCAGAAATCAGTTGGACTAAGTTCAGATCAATACATGCTGATTTAAGACAATCAGACGAAGGAGTAAGCCAATCGAGATTCAGATCCCCCAATTACAGAATAAATGGAATGGAGTCAAACGTGGTTCCCATGTGTTTGATACCGTTCCATTTATTCCATTCCAGCCATTACAATGAACCCGTCCTCCTATAGCTCCTCCCACCAGCCTCCTCTGGTGTGTGTGTGTGCCTATGCATGCATGTGTTTAAATCAGTATCTGGTCTATGCTTTCTAAGAACCATATGGGGCCTGTTCAGGAACAGGGAAAACATTACAGAACGCTCAGATATAAATTTTACATTACATTTACATTTTAGTCATTTAGCAGACGCTCTTATCCAGAGCGACTTACAGTTAGTGAGTGCATACACTTTCATACTGGCCCCCCGTGGGAAACGAACCCACAACCCTGCCGTTGCAAGTACCATGCTCTACCAACTGAGCTACATGAATGTAGAATAGGGAACAGGTACCATGCCAGCTCTATTCATTATATTTCTACGTACATTTCTATCTGTACGTTCTGAAGTTTGAACGGTTCATCTCACTGAGTTGAATACACCCCCTGGTGTGTTGGGTTAACACAAACACATACACTGGCTGGGTGGCTGGGTCAGGCAGTTCTCCTAAGTCTCTGAAAGATGAGGCCTGCCCAGCCAACTTCGTTATTCTGACCTTGGCTACTACCTAGAGAACATTAGGCCTGGCTGCTACCTAGAGAACATTAGGCCTGGCTGCTACCTAGAGAACATTAGGCCTGAGCTGCTACCTAGAGAACATTAGACCTGGGCTGCTACCTAGAGAACATTAGGCCTGGCTGCTACCTAGAGAACATTAGGCCTGGCTGCTACCTAGAGAACATTAGGCCTGGCTGCTACCTAGAGAACATTAGGCCTGGCTGCTACCTAGAGAACATTAGGCCTGGCTGCTACCTAGAGAACATTAGGCCTGGGCTGCTACCTAGAGAACATTAGGCCTGGCTGCTACCTAGAGAACATTAGGCCTGGCTGCTACCTAGAGAACATTAGGCCTGGCTGCTACCTAGAGAACATTAGGCCTGGGCTGCTACCTAGAGAACATTAGGCCTGGGCTGCTACATAGAGAACATTAGGCCTGGGCTACTACATAGAGAACATTAGACCTGGCTGCTACCTAGAGAACATTAGGCCTGGGCTGCTACCTAGAGAACATTAGGCCTGGCTGCTACCTAGAGAATATTAGACCTGGGCTACGACCTAGAGAACATTAGGCCTGGCTGCTACCTAGAGAACATTAGACCTGGGCTACTACCTAGAGAACATTAGGCCTGGGCTGCTACCTAGAGAACATTAGGCCTGGGCTGCTACCTAGAGAACATTAGGCCTGGGCTACTACATAGAGAACATTAGGCCTGGGCTGCTACCTAGAGAACATTAGGCCTGGGCTGCTACCTAGAGAACATTAGGCCTGGGCTGCTACCTAGAGAACATTAGACCTGGGCTGCTACCTAGAGAACATTAGGCCTGGGCTGCTACCTAGAGAACATTAGGCCTGGGCTGCTACCTAGAGAACATTAGGCCTGGGCTACTACATAGAGAACATTAGGCCTGGGCTGCTACCTAGAGAACATTAGGCCTGGGCTGCTACCTAGAGAACATTAGACCTGGGCTACTACATAGAGAACATTAGGCCTGGGCTGCTACCTAGAGAACATTAGACCTGGGCTACTACCTAGAGAACATTAGACCTGGGCTGCTACCTAGAGAACATTAGGCCTGGGCTGCTACCTAGAGAACATTAGGCCTGGCTGCTACCTAGAGAACATTAGACCTGGGCTACTACATAGAGAACATTAGGCCTGGGCTGCTACCTAGAGAACATTAGGCCTGGCTGCTACCTAGAGAACATTAGACCTGGGCTACTACATAGAGAACATTAGGCCTGGGCTGCTACCTAGAGAACATTAGACCTGGGCTACTACATAGAGAACATTAGGCCTGGCTGCTACCTAGAGAACATTAGACCTGGGCTGCTACCTAGAGAACATTAGGCCTGGGCTGCTACCTAGAGAACATTAGACCTGGGCTGCTACCTAGAGAACATTAGGCCTGGGCTGCTACCTAGAGAACATTAGACCTGGGCTACTACATAGAGAACATTAGGCCTGGGCTGCTACCTAGAGAACATTAGGCCTGGCTGCTACCTAGAGAACATTAGGCCTGGGCTGCTACCTAGAGAACATTAGGCCTGGCTGCTACCTAGAGAACATTAGGCCTGGCTGCTACATAGAGAACATTAGACCTGGGCTACTACCTAGAGAACATTAGGCCTGGGCTGCTACCTAGAGAACATTAGGCCTGGGCTGCTACCTAGAGAACATTAGGCCTGGGCTGCTACCTAGAGAACATTAGACCTGGGCTACTACCTACAGAACATTAGGCCTGGGCTACTACCTAGAGAACATTAGACCTGGGCTACTACATAGAGAACATTAGACCTGGGCTGCTACCTAGAGAACATTAGACCTGGGCTACTACCTAGAGAACATTAGGCCTGGGCTACTACATAGAGAACATTAGACCTGGGCTGCTACCTAGAGAACATTAGACCTGGGCTACTACCTAGAGAACATTAGGCCTGGCTGCTACCTAGAGAACATTAGACCTGGGCTACTACATAGAGAACATTAGACCTGGGCTACTACCTAGAGAACATTAGGCCTGGGCTACTACATAGAGAACATTAGACCTGGGCTGCTACCTAGAGAACATTAGACCTGGGCTACTACCTAGAGAACATTAGGCCTGGCTGCTACCTAGAGAACATTAGGCCTGGCTGCTACCTAGAGAACATTAGGCCTGGGCTACTACCTAGAGAACATTAGGCCTGGCTGCTACCTAGAGAACATTAGGCCTGGCTGCTACCTAGAGAACATTAGACCTGGGCTGCTACCTAGAGAATATTAGACCTGGGCTACGACCTAGAGAACATTAGGCCTGGGCTGCTACCTAGAGAACATTAGACCTGGGCTACTACCTAGAGAACATTAGGCCTGGCTGCTACCTAGAGAATATTAGACCTGGGCTACTACCTAGAGAACATTAGGCCTGGGCTGCTACCTAGAGAACATTAGACCTGGGCTGCTACCTAGAGAACATTAGGCCTGGCTGCTACCTAGAGAACATTAGACCTGGGCTGCTACCTAGAGAACATTAGACCTGGGCTACTACCTAGAGAACATTAGACCTGGGCTACTACCTAGAGAACATTAGGTCTGGGTTGCGCTCCAAATGGCACCTGTAGTGCACTACTTTTGACCAGGATCCGTAGGGTCATTACAGACACAGGCCTAGTTTAGGGAGTCTAGAAAGGGCGTCTCCAACTTCAAGAACCTGATTATCTTCATAATTATTTAGGTGTTATGTGGAGGAGTTGGTCATATTATTAAACATGAATGATCTCAAGAATTACCACTTTATTACTATTTAATTCACTTAGTATCTATCTCTTGGGAAATCTATCTCGATGATCGACATTCTGCTGTAATTCTGTTAACCACAACTGGAACATTGAAGTTGTGCTCTTCCAGAACACACAGCAGGGTTTCTCTCTCTACACTGCATGAGGTGATTGTAGTGTTTTGGTGACAGGCACGCACGCACACACGCACACACGCGCGCACACACACACACAGTGTTTTTCCCCTAGTGGTTTAGCTTCATCTTAATGTAATATGATAAGTGCAGTCCAGGCTTCAAAAACTAAAAGTGGCTCAGATTCTTTTATCAGCCAAATTCTTTTTAATGAAAACAACATCTAGTGGCCTTTGTGCGTGTGTGTGTGTGTGTTTGGCGTGTGTGTGTGTGTGTGTGTGTGTGTGTGTGTTTGGCGTGTGTGTGTGTTTGGCGTGTGTGTGTGTTTGGTGTGTGTGTGTGTGTGTGTGTGTGTGTGTGTGTGTGTGTGTGTGTGTGTTTGGCGTGTGTGTGTTTGGCGTGTGTGTGTGTGTGTGTGTGTGTGTGTGTGTGTGTGTGTGTGTGTTGGCGTGTGTGTGTGTGTGTGTGTGTGTTTGGCGTGTGTGTGTGTTTGGCGTGTGTGTGTGTGTGTGTTTGGCGTGTGTGTGTGTGTGTGCCTTTATTATAGTACGTCTACGTTGCCATGATGATGATCGAGGCCATATTAAATAACACCATTAAATCCGAGCTTGGAAAATGAACTAGACTTCTGCTCATTGTGTAATGTTTTGTGTGACTAAGCTCGAAGTCTGCTATCAAAGGGCCATCTTAGATAGGGGCACAACAGACTGTTATGATGGCTCTGAGAATACAGCCACCAGTTGGTATGTTTATTTAATTAATTTCATGATGCATGATGACATTTTGATCTAATTACTAAATAATGACTCCGAAGGCAGACGCCACAAACCTAAGACAACTATAGGCCTAGCTACTTAGGTGCCATTTTTTGTAGTCAACTCTTTCTCTCTCTCGCTGGTGCTTTGAAATAGAATAAGTCTTGACTCACTAAATGTAAATTTACTGCAGCTAACATCCACCTAGGGCACCATTTCATCTGATTCAGCTAATTGTTTCCACCTCAGTCCCAGACCCATTTCATATTGGCAAAAGCTTTTACTGCATGGGTAACAGGGATGGGCAGGAGTCTTAGGTAGTACATAAAAATGCAGAAAGTATTCATTTGTAGAGATGACTTCGTTTGCCAAAGATTTCATTTTTGAACCATTTGTGGGCAGTTATTCAGCACTTATTTTGTAAGTTGTTCTGGCCCTGTGTAGCTCAGCTGGTAGAGTATGGCATTTGCAACGCCAGGGTTGTGGGTTCGATTCCCACGGGGGGCCAGTATGAAAATGTATGCAGTCAATCTGGATAAGAGCGTCTGCTAAATGTAAAAATGTAAGAGTGTCTGCTGCGGCCAAATCACTCAAATGTAATGCATTTTAGATGGACCATGTCTTTTGACCGAGAGTCTCTCTCTCTCTCTCTCTCTCTCTCTCTCTCTCTCACTCCACTATTCTTTGGTTGCTGAGATACGGGCAATGTTTATTTCTAGATGGATATATTTGTAGCCTACCCAGAACATTTCAAAACCTTCAGTCAATCTCCAGAGAGTTTATCCTGCTGCACACATTTCTAAATTAATAAATAAGTCAAATAAATGGAATATTATTACCTTTACTTTTCTTGAGCAGGCTGCGTGCAGCAGCTCAAGATGATTTGATTGACAGGTCTGGTCGCTTAGTGATGGACGTTAGTCCAGCTTCAGTGGCCTTATTCCTTTACAGACAAAGAAAATGGCCGTTTATATCTCCTGAGAAGGTTTCATGTTGGCGTTTTAAAAATCTGTGATGTAGCTTACCCTAACAGACAGTCAAAGAAACATGCCATAGCCGAGGCGCTTTCAAGGGGCCACATTCCATTATGTCTGAAAAGGGTTATCGATAAAGGCTACCGGTAGCCTACAGTAATTTCCTATTATGAGGCAAAAACAAAAGAGTTTTATTTATTTTTTATTTTTATTTATTTCACCTTTATTTAACCAGGTAAGCCAGTTGAGAACAGGTTCTCATTTACAACTGCGACCTGGCCAAGATAAAGCAAAGCAGTGCATTAAAAACAACACAGAGTTACATATGGGGTAAAAAACATAAAGTCAAAAATACAACAGAAAATATATATACAGTGTGTGCAAATGTAGCAAGTTATGGAGGTAAGGCAATAAATAGGCTATAGTGCAGAATAATTACAATAGTATTAACACTGGAATGCTAGATGTGCAAGAGATCATGTGCAAATAGAGATACTGGGGTGCAAAAGAGCAAAATAAATAACAATATAGGGATGAGGTAGTTGGGTGGGCTAATTTCAGATGGGCTGTGTACAGGTGCAGTGATCGGTAAGGTGCTCTGACAACTGATGCTTAAAGTTATTGAGGGAGATAAGAGTCTCCAGCTTCAGAGATTTTTGCAATTCGTTCCAGTCATTGGCAGCAGAGAACTGGAAGGAATGGCGGCCAAAGGAGGTGTTGGCTTTGGGAATGACCAGTGAGATATACCTGCTGGAGCGCAGACTACGGGTGGGTGCTGCTATGGTGACCAATGAGCTAAGATAAGGCGGGGATTTGCCTAGCAGTGATTTATAGATGGCCTGGAGCCAGTGGGTTTGACGACGAACATGTAGTGAGGACCAGCCAACAAGAGCGTACAGGTCACAGTGGTGGGTAGTGTATGGGGCTTTGGAGACAAAACGGATGGCACTGTGATAGACTACATCCAATTTGCTGAGTAGAGTGTTGGAGGCTATTTTGTAAATGACATCGCCGAAGTCAAGGATCGGTAGGATAGTCAGTTTTACGAGGGCATGTTTGGCAGCATGAGTGAAGGAGGCTTTGTTGCGAAATAGGAAGCCGATTCTAGATTTAACTTTGGATTGGAGATTCTTTATGTGAGTCTGGAAGTTGAGTTTACAGTCTAACCAGACACCTAGGTATTTGTAGTTGTCCACATACTCTAGGTCAGACCCGTCGAGAGTGGTGATTCTAGTCGGGTGGGCGGGTGCCAGCAGCGTTCGATTGAAAAGCATGCATTTAGTTTTACTAGTGTTTAAGAGCAGTTGGAGGCTACTGAAGGATTGTTGTATGGCATTGAAGCTCGTTTGGAGGTTTGTTAACACAGTGTCCAATGAAGGGCCAGATGTATACAAAATGGTGTCGTCTGCGTAGAGGTGGATCTGAGAGTCACCAGCAGCAAGAGCGACATCATTGATATACACTGAGAAAAGTGTCGGCCCAAGAATTGAACCCTGTGGCACCCCCATAGAGACTGCCATAGGTCCAGACAACAGGCCCTCCGATTTGACACACTGAACTCTATCTGAGAAGTAGTTGGTGAAACAGGCAAGGATGTTAAGCTTGAATTGGCTAGTGACTGTGACAGCATGGAATTCAAATGAGGAGATAGACAGATGGGTCAGGGGAAAAAGAGAGAATGTCCACTTGGGAGAGATGAGGATTCCTGTGCCACCACCCCGCTGACCAGATGCTCTCGGGGTATGCGAGAACACATGGTCAGACGAGGAGAGAGCAGTAGGAGTAGCAGTATTTTCAGTGGTAATCCATGTTTCCGTCAGCGCCAAGAAGTCGAGGGACTGGAGGGTAGCATAGGCTGAGATTAACTCTGCCTTGTTGGCCACAGAACGGCAGTTCCAGAGGCTGCCGGAGACCTGGAACTCCACGTGGGTGGTGCATGCAGGGACCACCAGGTTAGAGAGGCAGCAGCCACGCAGTGTGAGGCGTTTGTATAGCCTGTGCGGAGAGGAGAGAACGGGGATAGACAGAGGCATAGTTGACAGGCTACAGAAAATGGCTACAATAATGCAAAGGAGATCGGAATGAAATGATCTAAACATCTGGGAAAGCGAGAGAGCTGGGCATCCCTCACTTACGTTTCACTGAAACACCCAAATATAACTCTCCCTACTTCCACCTCAGAAACTATAATTGTTGTAAACTACAGCGGTTCAATGTTTTCTAGGAATAGACTAACTTAGTTTATTCAGCTAGGGAGTTATTTTTTCTCGCCAGTTCATAAGACCTTCTCACGTATAGACTCCTTTATCCTAGACAATAGATTTCTGCCACTTATCACGGAGTGTGATTACCAAGCTATAGTCATTTCGGATCATTCTCCTCTTACTGTGAAACTACAGTGGCTTGCGAAAGTATTCACCCCCCTTGGCATTTTTCCTATTTTGTTGCCTTACAACCTGGAATTAAAATGAATTTTTTGGGGGTTTGTATCATTTGATTTACACAACATGCCTACCACTTTGAAGATGCAAAATATTTTTTATTGTGAAACAAACAAGAAATAAGACAAAAAAACTGAAAACTATTCACCCCCCCCCCCCCCCAAAGTCAATACTAGAGCCACCTTTTGCAGCAATTACAGCTGCAAGTCTCTTGGGGTATGTCTCTATAAGCTTGGCACATCTAGCCACTGGGATTTTTTCTTCAATGCAAAACTGCATCAGCTCCTTCAAGTTGGATGGGTTCCGCTAGTGTACAGCAATCTTTAAGTCATACAACAGATTCTCAATTGGATTGAGGTCTTGTCTTTGACTAGGCCATTCCAAGACATTTAAATGTTTCCCCTTAAACCACTCAAGTGTTGCTTTAGCAGTATGCTTAGGGTCATTGTCCTGCTGGAAGGTGAACCTCCGTCCCAGTCTCAAATCTCTGGAAGACTGAAACAGGTTTCCCTCAAGAATTTCCCTGTATTTAGCGCCATCCATCATTCCTTCAATTCTGACCCGTTTCCCAGTCCCTGCTCCTGAAAAACATCCCCACAGCATGATGCTGCCACCACCATGCTTCACCGTGGGGATGGTGTTCTCGGGGTGATGAGAGGTGTTGGGTTTGTGCCAGACATAGCGTCTTCCATGGGAATCAATGAAGGCTTATCTAAGGGGCCAAATTATTTAGTACAGCACAAGATTAAGGAAGTGCAATATTCAACGCCTAGGGGAATTTACAAATAAAATCTTGGATTTGGATATGGCATATTCACACTCTTCATCCGCAGATTTACGAAAACAACGTTTGACACTTCAGACAGAGTTTGATCTTCTTTCAACTCGACAAGCTGAAAATCGAATGAATAAATCTCGATACAAAAATTATGAACTCAGGGAAAAAGCTAGCACATCAGCTGCGTCAGAGAATTACAAATCAAACCCTACCTGAGATAACTGTCGTGCTGGGTAACAACTGTATTGATCATTTAGAGGTCAATTCATGCTTTCATAACTTTTACTCACAATTATACACTTCGGAATCTGCTGGTAATGCTACTTTAACAGACACCTTCTTTGAGAACTTAGATATTCCTACAGTTGAACCTAAGATAGCTGTTGAATTAGAAGAACAGTTCTCTGTAGAAGAGATTGTGTGGCAATTAAATCTATGCAGTGTGGTAAATCCCCTGGACCCGACGGATTTCCAAGCAAATTCTTAAAAAAATTATCAGATCAACTCTCTCCTCTCTTGCTTTCCTTATTTGAGGAATCATTCTCCTCAAACTCTTTACCCTCAACAATGAGACAAGCATGTATTTAACTTATTCTGAAAAAGGATCAAAAAAACGATTGAGTGTGGTTAATATAGGCCAATTTCTTTACTGAATTGCGATGCAAAGATGATTCCCTGCCATTTTGAGTCAGTCCATCCCTCCATTATCTCTACAGATCAAACTGGTTTCATTAAAAAGTGTCATTATTTTTCAACATCAGACGTCTTTATAATATACTTTATAATCCCTCTTCATCTGACACTCCAGAGATATTGTTATCACTTGATGCTGAGAAGGCATTTGATCGGGTGGAGTGGGATTATCTATTTTATACTCTCAAACAATTTGGATTCAGTCCCAATTTTATGTCCTGGATCAATGTCCTTTACTCCTCCCCTATGGCTGCAGAGCGCACAAATAATAACCTTTCATCCTATTTCCAACTTCAACGTGGGACAAGACAGGGTTGTCCTCTATCCCCTCAGCTGTCTGCCATCGCAATTGAGCCTTTAGCCATAGCAATACGTAATAACGCCACTATCAAAGGAATTCGAAGAGGGGGCTTAGAGCATTAAGTTTCACTCTATGCGGATGACATGCTATTATATATTAGCAAGATTAGACCAGAAATACATCCCACTTGTGACCGATGTAAGCAGGCGCCTGCTAATTTATTACACATGTTTTGGACATGCCCGAAATTGACAGATTTCTGGATATCAATTTGTTTGACGTTTTCTAAGATACTGGAGAGACCTATAGAACCTTCTGCCTTTATTCCATTATCGGAGTGGCACCACAGGAGGCACCTCTAAACAGCTCTATGGGCAACATGCTGGCATTTACTACTCTTCTAGCTAGACGTTTTATACTATTTAAGTGGAAGGATCGGTTTCCTCCTACTTTTAACCATTGGATAAAGGAAGTTATGCAACATCTCAAGCTACAGAAAAAACACGACTCCGTTAGGGGATCTGCAATTACATTTTGTAATGTCTGGCAACATTTCCTGTCCTTTGTAGAAGACATGGACCCAGCTAATTTCACAACTCCATAAACCAACCCAAATTAGAATTTGTGTCATTATTTTGTACTATTTTTTTTACTTTTTCTTTTATAATATCTTTGTATTGTTTTTACTATTTGATTATATTACTCATTGTATATCATGCCTGCTTTAAGTCTGGTTTTGCGGTGGTGCTCTGTTAGAGCATGGGTGGGTTGGGGTGGGTTTAATTTGATAGGGGATCCGTGTGTGTTCTGTCCTCTACCTGTTCTGTATGTTATCTGTATAATCATAAAAAATGCCAAATTAAAAAACCTTTGGAAAAAAAAAAAGACTTACATGACCTCCTCTCCTAGTCTCCTCATCTTCTTTCCTTCAGCTGCACTGATGTGAAAGAGCTGGAATAAAGAAAGCAAATACTCGGTAGACATCTACCATAGTGATTTCACCTATCCTGTTTTCAGACCAGTGTAGATGAAGGGAATGAGATGAGGAGATGAAGCCACAGTAGGCTATTGAGAGACACTCTCTGTCTTAATTTGCATAAGACAGGCAGGCATGCAAGGTGTCAGGGCATGTGAACACACTCACACACTCACACACACAAACGGCTGCCAGCCAACGCTTTGTCTTGCCCCATCATCAAGACTCACTCCACATTCTTTGTTTTCTTCCTCTATTTGGCCCTCTGGGTTTTTCAAGAAAATCTGATATTCCAATGATTCTGTGTATCTACAAGCTAAAGACATGATTACATGTGGTATGCGCTGCCTCCACACACAGCCCAAAGCCATGACACAGATAAGTGTGTGTGAGTGTATGTGTGTGTGTGTGTGCTAAGTGTGTTTGGTGTGTGTGTACTGGTGCTCTCTGCAGCGCTAACCCAGGAGGCCCGTTTGTATTTGATTCCTCCACTCTTCTCTCTCTCTGTCTCTCTCTCTCGCTCTCGCTCTCTCTCACTCTCTGTATGAGGATTATGTAACCAAATGTCAGATTAGTAATCTCTGTCTCTTCTCTGCTCCTCTCTGTGGTGGGTCAGTGTTTAAGATGGAGCTGGACAACATCACAGTGTGTAGAACACAGCTTTGTCCTTCTTTGTTTCCTTGCTCCCTGCTGCGATGTTAAGTCAGGACCAAGTGTATTTACCTAATTTAAAATTTAATTTTAATTACATTTAAATTTAAACCTCTCACATTTATTATATAGCCCTGTATTCATAAAGCATCTCAGAGTAGGACTGATGATCTATGATTAGTGCCCCTGTCACATGTAACCTTATTCATTATAATCTTAAAGGCAAAACTGATCCTAGACCGTATCCCTATATCCTTCCCAGGCTAATGTGAACATTTTAGTTCTGGTAACTACATGAACATACTACAGCACTGCTTTACTCTGTGTTATGTATGCAATGACTATTACTAAACTGTATGTTGTATTCCACCATGTTAGGTGGCCCGGTCATCCCAGCCACTGGGTATGTCAGAAATGGCACCATATTCCCTATACAGTGGGGGAAAAAAGTATTTAGTCAGCCACTCAAAAAGATGAGAGAGGCCTGTAATTTTCATCATAGGTACACGTCAACTATGACAGACGAAATGAGAAAAAATAATCCAGAAAATCACATTGTAGGATTTTTAATGAATTTATTTGCAAATGATGGTGGAAAATAAGTATTTGGTCAATAACAAAAGTTTCTCAATACTTTGTTATATACCCTTTGTTGGCAATGACACAGGTCAAACGTTTTCTGTAAGTCTTCACAAGGTTTTCACACACTGTTTCTGGTATTTTGGCCCATTCCTCCATGCAGATCTCCTCTAGAGCAGTGATGTTTTGGGGCTGTCGCTGGGCAACACGGACTTTCAACTCCCTCCAAAGATTTTCTATGGGGTTGAGATCTGGAGACTGGCTAGGCCACTCCAGGACCTTGAAATGCTTCTTACGAAGCCACTCCTTCGTTGCCCGGGCGGTGTGTTTGGGATCATTGTCATGCTGAAAGACCCAGCCACATTTCATCTTCAATGCCCTTGCTGATGGAAGGAGGTTTTCACTCAAAATCTCACGATACATAGCCCCATTCATTCTTTCCTTTACACGGATCAGTCGTCCTGGTCCCTTTGCAGAAAAACAGCCCCAAAGCATGATGTTTCCACCCCCATGCTTCACAGTAGGTATGGTGTTCTTTGGATGCAACTCAGCATTCTTTGTCCTCCAAACACGACGAGTTTAGTTTTTACCAAAAAGTTATATTTTGGTTTCATCTGACCATATGACATTCTCCCAATCCTCTTCTGGATCATCCAAATGCACTCTAGCAAACTTCAGATGGGCCTGGACATGTACTGGCTTAAGCAGGGGGACACGTCTGGCACTGCAGGATTTGAGTCCCTGGCGGCGTAGTGTGTTACTGATGGTAGGCTTTGTTACTTTGGTCCCAGCTCTCTGCAGGTCATTCACTAGGTCCCCCCGTGTGGTTCTGGGATTTTTGCTCACCGTTCTTGTGATCATTTTGACCCCACGGGGTGAGATCTTGCGTGGAGCCCCAGATCGAGGGAGATTATCAGTGGTCTTGTATGTCTTCCATTTCCTAATAATTGCTCCCACAGTTGATTTCTTCAAACCAAGCTGCTTACCTATTGCAGATTCAGTCTTCCCAGCCTGGTGCAGGTCTACAATTTTGTTTCTGGTGTCCTTTGACAGCTCTTTGGTCTTGGCCATAGTGGAGTTTGGAGTGTGACTGTTTGAGGTTGTGGACAGGTGTCTTTTATACTGATAACAAGTTCAAACAGGTGCCATTAATACAGGTAACGAGTGGAGGACAGAGGAGCCTCTTAAAGAAGAAGTTACAGGTCTGTGAGAGCCAGAAATCTTGCTTGTTTGTAGGTGACCAAATACTTATTTTCCACCATAATTTGCAAATAAATTCATTAAAAATCCTACAATGTGATTTTCTGTATTTTTTTTCCTCAATTTGTCTGTCATAGTTTACGTGTACCTATGATGACAATTACAGGCCTCTCTCAACTTTTTAAGTGGGAGAACTTGCACAATTGGTGGCTGACTAAATACTTTTTTTCCCCACTGTATACTATAGTAGGCCCTGGTCAAAAGTAGTGCACTCTAAAGAAAATAAATAGGGTGTTATTTGGGATGCAGAAACTGAAATATGAAATGTTACTGGTTTATCTTGGAGCTTGAGCATGAGTTGCGTCAGTTGTGTCTCAACCAGAGGGACCTTCTATCATTGAAAGAAAGAAAGGCCCATTGAGAAAGTCTATTGCTAAATAGACATCACCCTGATGTGTTTTCTCTTGTACTTGTATGAAAGCATCCATTGACTGAGACATGAAAGGCACTTATTTTTTTTAAATTTAATTTAATTTCACCTTTATTTAACCAGGTAAGCCAGTTGAGAACAAGTTCTCATTTACAACTGCGACCTGGCCAAGATAAAGCAAAGCAGTGCAATAAAAACAACAACACAGAGTTACATATGGGGTAAAACAAAACATAAAGTCAAAAATACCACAGAAAATCTATATACAGTGTGTGCAAATGTAGAAAGTTATGGAGGTAAGGCAATAAATAGGCCATAGTGCAAAATAATTACAATTTAGTATTAACACTGGAATGATAGATGTGCAGAAGATGATGTGCAAATAGAGATACTGGGGTGCAAATGAGCAAAATAAATAACAATATGGGGATGAGTTAGTTGGGTGGGCTAATTACAGATGGGCTGTGTACAGGTGCAGTGATCGGTAAGGTGCTCTGACAACTGATGCTTAAAGTTAGTGAGGGAGATAAGAGTCTCCAGCTTCAGAGATTTTTGCAGTTCGTTCCAGTCATTGGCAGCAGAGAACTGGAAGGAATGGTGGCCAAAGGAGGTGTTGGCTTTGGGGATGACCAGTGAGATATACCTGCTGGAGCGCATACTATGGGTGGGTGTTGCTATGGTGACCAATTAGCTAAGATAAGGCAGGGATTTGCCTAGCCGTGATTTATAGATGATCTGGAGCCAGTGGGTTTGACGACAAATATGTAGTGAGGGCCAGCCAACGAGAGCGTACAGGTCCCAATGGTGGGTAGGATATGGGGCTTTGGTGACAAAAGGGATGGCACTGTGATAGACTACATCCAATTTGCTGAGTAGAGTGTTGGAGGCTATTTTGTAAATGACATCGCCGAAGTCAAGGATTGGTAGGATGGTCAGTTTTACGAGGGCATGTTTGGCAGCATGAGTGAAGGAGGCTTTGTGCGAAATAGGAAGCCGATTCTAAATTAAACTTTGGATTGGGGATGCTTAATGTGAGTCTGGAAGTAGAGTTTACGGTCTATCCAGACACCTAGGTATTTGTAGTTGTCCACATATTCTATGTCAGACCCGCCGAGAGTAGTGATTCTAGTCGGGCGGGCGGGTGCAAGCAGCGTTCGATTGAAGAGCATGCATATAATTTTACTATCGTTTAACAGCAGTTGGAGGCTACGGAAGGAGTGCTGTATTGCATTGAAGCTCGTTTGGAGGTTTGTTAACACAGTGTCCAATGAAGGGCCAGATGTATACAAAATGGTGTCGTCTGCGTAGAGGTTGATCTGAGAGTCACCAGCAGCAAGAGCGACATCATTGATATACACAGAGAATAGAGTCGGCCCGAGAATTGAACCCTGTGGAACCCCCATAGAGACTGCCAGAGGTCCAGACAACAAGCCCTCTGATTTGACACATTGAACACTATCTGAGGAGTAGTTGGTGAACCAGGCGAGGCAGTCATTTGAGAAACCAAGGCTATTTAGTCTGCCAATAAGAATGCAGTGATTGACAGAGTCGAAAGCCTTGGCCAGGTCCATGAAGATGGCTGCACAGTACTGTCTTTTATCGATCGTGGTTATAATATCGTTTAGGACTTTGAGCGTGGCTGAGGTGCACCCATGACCAGCTCGGAAACCAGATTGCATAGCAGAGAAGGTACGGTGGGATTCAAAATGGTCGGTGATCTGTTTCTTAACTTGGCTTTCAAATACTTTCGAAAGGCAGGGCAGGATGGATATAGGTCTGTAACAGTTATCAAGTATTTTAACCATCACATCACAGATGATTGAAAGACTTGACTCGGTCATTGATTTAACAGGCAGCTTCTTTCAAACCAAACAAAAACAGTGGCTTGCGAAAGTATTCAACCCCCTTGGCATTTTTACAATTTTGTTGCCTTACAACCTGGAATTAAAATGGATTTTTTGGGGGTTTGTATCATTTGATTTGTACAAGATGCCAACTACTTTGAAGATGCAAAATATATTTTTTGTAAAACAAACAACAAATAAGACAAAAAAACAGAAAATGTGAGCGTGCATAACTATTCCCCCCCACCAAAGTCAATACTTTGTAGAGCCACCTTTTGCAGCAATTACAGCTGCAAGTATCTTGGGGGTATGTCTCCATAAGCTTGGCACATCTAGCCACTGGGATATTTGCCCATTCTTCAAGGCAAAACTGCTCCAGCTCCTTCAAGTTGGATGGGTTCCGCTAGTGTACAGCAATCTTTAAGTCATACCACAGATTCTCAATTGGATTGAGGTCTGGGCTTTGACTAGGCCATTCCAAGACATTTAAATGTTTCCCCTTAAACCACTCAAGTGTTGCTTTAGCAGTATGCTTAGGGTCATTGTCCTGCTGGAAGGTGAACCTCCGTCCCAGTCTCAAATCTCTGGAAGACTTAAACAGGTTTCCCTCAAGAATTTCCCTGTATTTAACGCCATCCATCATTCCTTCAATTCTGAACAGTTTCCCAGTCCCTGCCGATGAAAAACATCCCCACAGCATGATGCTGCCACCACCATGCTTCACTGTGGGGATGGTGTTCTCGGGGTGATGAGAGGTGTTGGGTTTGTGCCAGACATAGCGTTTTCCTTGATGGCCAAAAAGCTCAATTTTAGTCTCATCTGACCAGTGTACCTTCTTCCATATGTTTGGGGAGTCTCCCACATGCCTTTTGGTGAACTCCAAACGTGTTTGCTTATTTTTTTATTTAAGCAATGTTTTTTTTCTGTCCACTCTTCCGTAAAGCCCAGCTCTGTGGAGTGTACGGCTTAAAGTGGTCCTATGGACAGATACTCCAATCTCCGCTGTAGAGCTTTGCAGCTCCTTCAGGGTTATCTTTGGTCTCTTCGTTGCCTCTCTGATTAATGCCCTCCTTGCTTGGACCGTGAGTTTTGGTGGGAGGCCCTCTCTTGGCAGGTTTGTTGTGGTGCCATATTCTTTCCATTTTTTAAAAATGGATTTAATGGTGCTCCGTGTGATATTCAAAGTTTCTGATATTGTTTTATAACCCAACCCTGATCTGTACTTCTCCACAAAATTGTCCCTGACCTGTTTGGAGAGCTCCTTGGTCTTCATGGTGCCGCTTGCTCAGTGGTGCCCCTTGCTTAGTGGTGTTGCAGACTCTGGGGCCTTTCAGAACAGGTGTATATATACTGAGATCATGTGACAGATCATGTGACACTTAGATTGCACACAGGTGGACTTTATTTAACTAATTATGTGACTTCTGAAGGTAATTGGTTGCACCAGATCTTATTTAGGGGCTTCATAGCAAAGGGGGTGAATACATATGCAAGCACCACTTTTCTGTTATTAATTTTTTCGCATTTATTGAAAAAAATTATTTTTTTGCAAGGCACTGGAGGCAGCTCATTTGAGAGACATGTATTGAAATAGAGCGAGCAAGGGATGATACAAAACCACATGGCTTGGACAGATAGGTGACAGGGGAGAGGGAGGAGAGTGGGGGTAACGGGGTAGAGAGCGTGCTCTCTCTCGCTCCAGCTGATTCAGGCCTGCGGTGTGTGTTCAGAGCCATTAGTATCACTGTGGACTCTATGTGCCCAAATGATACTTAGACATTCACCACAGCACTCAACCAAGTGATTTCCCTTAAAAAAAGGCCATCTGTGGACCGTGTGTGTGTGTGTGTGTGTGTGTGTGTGTGTGCAGACAACTCTCTCTCTCACACACACACACACCCACAGCTCCCTCTCAGAGCCCTATATCTATCTATCTAACCCAGACTGATCTCTAATTTATCGCTGCTACTTTGAATGTTCATCAGCCTGCTGTGTCAGCCACTCACACACTTACACACACGCACACACAACAGACAACTTTCTATAAGCCCCGCTACAGCCAACAGGCACCCCCCAGCTACCTTTGATAAGGCTACAATTATTGACCTGATGCCAAGTTGCATGTAGATAGATAAAACGTTATCCTTAAAACTACACTACCAGTCAAAAGTTTGGACACACCTACTTATTCAAGGGTTTTTCTTAATTTTTTACTATTTCTTATATTGTAGAATAATAGTGAAGACATCAAAACTATGAAATAACACATATGGAATTATGTAGTAACCAAAAAAGAGTTAAACAAAACACACAAACACACACTATGGTAAATCCATGCACAGGAAAGTTGGAGGCTGTAATATTGGACAGTTCACTTCCTGATATCTCAAGTTTCACTTCCTGATATCTCAATTATAGTCTCTCGCACGCTAGACACACACACCCACCAACAACTCTATACACAAACGCACGCAAACACACACACACACACACACACACACACACACACACACACACACACATTGACATGGACATACAGTGCATTTGGAAAGTATTCAGACAACTTGACTTTTTCCACATTTTGTTTACGTTACAGCCTTATTCTAAAATAGATTTTTTGTTTTAATCCTCATTAATCTACAATATCCCATAATGACAAAGCAAAAACGTTTTTTTTGAAAATTTTGCAAATGTATTAAAAATAAAAAACGGAAATATCACATTTACATAGATATTCAGACCCTTTACTCAGTACTTGGTCTCTCCAGAGATTCAAGTCCGGGCTCTGGCTGGGCCACTCAAGGACATTCAGAGACTTGTCGCGAAGCCACTCCTGCGTTGTCTTGGCTATGTGTTTAGGGTCGTTGTCCTGCTGAAAGGTGAACCTTCGCCCCCAGTCTGAGGTCCTGAGCGCTCTGAAACAGGTTTTCATCAATTATCTCTCTGTACTTGCTCCGTTCATCTTTCCCTCGATTCTGACTAGTCTCCCAGTCCCTGCCGCTGAAAAACATCCCCACAGCATGATGCTGCCACCATCATGCTTCACCGTAGGGATTGTGCCAGGTTTCCTCTAGATGTGACGCTTGGCATTCAGACCACAGAGTTCAATCTTGGTTTCATCAAACCAGAGAATTTTGTTTCACATAGTCTAGGAGTCCTCTATGTGCCTTTTGGCAAACTCCAAGCGGGCTGTCATGTGCCTTTTACTGATGAGTGGCTTCCATCTGGCCACTCTACCATAAAGGCCTGATTGGTGGAGTGCTGCAGAGATGGTTGTCCTTCTGGAAGGTTCTCCCATCTCCACAGAGGAACTCTAGAGCTCTGTCAGCGTGACCATCAGGTTCTTGGTCACCTCCCTGACCAAGGCCGTTCTCCCCCGATTGCTCAGTTTGGCCGGGCGGCCAGCTCTAGGAAGAGTGTTGGTGGTTCCAAACTTCTTTCATTTAAGAATGATGGAGGCCACTGTGTTCTTGGGGACCTTCATTGCTGCAGACATTTTTTGGTACCCTTCCCCAGATCTGTGCCTCGACACAATCCTGTCTCGGAGCTCTACAGACAATTCCTTCGACCTCATGGCTTGGTTTTTGCTCTGACATGCACTGTGCACTGTGGGACCTTATATAGACAGGTGTGTGCCTTTCCAAATCATGTCCAATCAATTGAATTTACCACATGTGGACTCCGATCAAGTTGTAGAAACATCTGAAGGATGATCAATGGAAACAGGATGCACCTGAGCTCAATTTCGAGTCTCATAGCAAAGGGTCTGAATACTTATGTAAATAACGTATTTCTGTCATTATGGTTTATTGTGTGTAGATTGATGAGGGAAAATAATTATGGAAAAAGGGAAGGGGTCTGAATACTTTCCGAATGCACTGTACATTGACATTGACACTGACACATACACATTGACACACACACACACACCAGCCAGGTCATTCAAGAGCCACTGCGAATTTCGACATCCGTCCAGGTAAGCAGGACGTTGGGAGATGACTTCAAAACGGACCACTAGGGGCAACAGTGAGCGCTATTACCATGAAGTAGGCTTGCGGTTTGCTAGGACGTTGTGGACAGGGATGGCGGATAGGCATATGCTGTGAGCTCCGGCTCTGAGGGTCGCATGTTCAATCCCAGTGCTAAGCACTCTGTCTTTTTTGGAGGGAGGGAGGGAGGGAGGGAGAGAGAGGCTGGGCTAGACAGATGTTTCAAATATAATAAGTCAATAGAGCACCAGTATGTTATATAGTTGACCTGAACCACCTGTCTAAGAATGTGTGTGTGTCTTTCTGTGTTGTAATTGCAGCTCTCTGATTCCTAGATGTGGCTTTATATTATAAAAGGACAATTCTTCCTGGAATGTGGGCACTCCACTTCCTGACTGTGCTGCTCTAACACTCCCCCAACACATGGACACACACACACAGCACATTTACATCTAGTCTACTTTCATACCATACTATACAACAGGCCATGATCTTATCGTTACGTGCTCTAGCCAAGTCTTCTCTCATGCACCGTATGTACACAGTATGGGACCATAGGCTACATCTTTTCACATATAGTATGTCACAGTCTCTCTTTCTTTCTCTGTTTTGTGTTCTCTCTGTTAAGGCTTTAAAGCTGTGTGTGTTTGTGCTTGTGTGAATGTGAGTGTGTGTGTGTATATATGAGTGTGTGTGTGGTTCCAGAGGTTTGCTGTTCCATCTATGTCCACTAGGTGTGGGCAGCAGAGTCCTGTGTAGGGGACACTTGGCATAGGGGACCTGTTCCTTCAGCAAATCTAACAAAACCCTTTGTATGTTTCTTCCAGGCTCCAATGGTGTAAGCCGACGCATCACCGTGGGGGATTCTGACACGCAGCACACAGGTGAGAATAGCTGCCATCAGAGTCACTGGTGTGTGCCCGAACAGCTGAAAAACCACTCACTGAAGTCCAAAACAAACAAAAACGTCACACATCTATACATGGTTCTAGGTACCTTTTGGATTGTCAACAATGTCATATTGACCTCATAGAAACTGACTGGGAATACAGAAAGCTAGAGAGGTGTGAGTTCTCTATGAGTTGTCCAGGTAACCTCCATCTCTATCTCCCTCCAGCCCAGTATCAGAAGGCAGTGGAGGGTATGAGAATGGTGTCTAGGCCCTGAAGGCCAGCAGCATGTCAGGTAACACTTTTAAAATACATTGAAGTATTCAAATGCCTCTTTCATCTCTATAGGAACAGTCTTTTTGGGGGGCGCATGTCACAGCACAGAACAGAATGCTGCACTCGCCTGGGTAAAAATCTCCAGCCGATTTTTTTGTTTACCTCATTAAATTGAAAAAAATAAGTAATGTCCTCATCAGGGCTTTTGACCCAGGCGAGTGTGGCCAGCTGTGTTGTGCTGTGACCTCACAAAAAGAGACTGTATCTGTATCTGTTTCTAAATACTTTCTGCTTCTCGTTTCTAGAGCAAGGAGACAAATGCACCACCCCCCGCTGGAAACATGAGGCCATGCAAAATGGTACAGTTCTATTCCTCCCTCTCAACTATTCTATCTATCTATCTAAATGGTACAGTTCTATTGCTCCTCCTCATTCTTCTTTATTCTATGCTGTCTGTCTGGGTTGTGGGGTTACACTAAAGGCATCAGGTACCCTCCACATTATGCATTTGTTTGTGATGGGGCTAAAGGCATCAGCATGCTTCAGTTCGGGTGGCGGCTAGCCGAAGTTGGCTTGGTGAACCAAACGAGTGTGCTTGGATACTCCCTTAAAACACCTTCGCTTGCAAAACAAGAAAAAAGCAGCACTAGTACTGTTTGTCCATTTTGAGACGCCGTATCTTAGAATTAATCTAAGATAGCTCAAGAAATCTGTAATTAATTTCCACGTTTTTGCCGAGATCTTAGTCGTGCAATTCTACATCTAACTAAGATGTTTGGTTCAGTATTTATCAATGAAACAATGCATGAAAACGAGTCGTCAAAGACATCCCTACAGTTGACCAATCACGGACGAAGTGGCGTCGAAATAATGTGTGCCCGAACAGCTGAAAAACCACTCACTGAAGTCCAAAACAAACAAAAACGTCACAAACTCTTCCAAACTGCTTTGGCTGGGAAGCATGCGGACGCCTTTGGGGGGGAGTCTTACATGGGGGGTAGTCGAGCAACAGAGTGAAGAAACAGTGCACTCAGAATATCGTTTGTCTTTGGAGAATTACTTTTACTGTTGAAAGGTATCTGACCCTATTGAACTATTGAACTCGATATTATCTAATAGTCCGACGAATGCATATTTCATACAATTGAGGTAGAAGGAACAGGCAGAACTTAAGTGACATTCTAAACCTCTGTGTAGCAGATCACATATGAATTAGAGATCCAATCATTAAATAATTTCCCCATGTCAGATGCACCTTGATCTTCCCTTTCATTCTCAGAAAGCTGTGTGTGTGTGTGTGTGTGTGTGTGTGTGTGTGTGTGTGTGTGTGTGTGTGTGTGTGTGTGTGTGTGTGTGTGTGTGTGTGTGTGTGTGTGTGTGTGTGTGTGTGTGTCTGTCTGTCTGTCCTCTGGCCGAACTGACAGAGATCTGAACTAAATAGTCATCTCTGAGAGAGATAGCGTCATGACATGCCAGCTGGGTACTCTTTGTGCCTTGTGTTTTATTCACATGTAAATGTCCAGGCTGAATATGGAAACAGACAGGGTTTGGTTGGGTCCTCTCTGTCACTGTTTAAAGAGGAGAAGCTCCTCCGCACCCTGCGCTTGCAAAGTATCGCATATGCATTTTTTATGCCAACGTTTCAGCCTTACAGCCTTCGTCAGAGCCATACATGTGCTATACAGGTTACGTGTGTTAGTGTTACCTGGCAGAGGATCAGTGTGATTGATGAGGTCAAAGACATTCACGTGTCACTCACTTTGCCACGGGTAACATAGAGGGTACTTCTGTATTGTTGCATTGTTGCCAAGTAAAGTAGTCTAATTGTGTGGTTCTCTCTTCTACACAATGTATTTTACACTCTTAGAGAAAAGGGTTCCAAAAGGGTTATTTGCGGAGGGATAGGGTTCTACCAAGAACTGTTTTGATCAGAAGAACCCTTTTTGGAAGACAAGGGTTCTTTGTAAGGCAAAGGATTCTACCTAGAACCTTTAACATCTTAAGAACCGTTTTTGGAAGAAAGGGTTCTTTGATGATTCTTTGGCAGGCAAGAAGGATTATTTGGAAGGCAAGAAGGGTTCTACATAGAACCATATATAATATTTCCCAGCATGCTCTATTGCAGGGAGATTTTCAGAATTGTTTGTTTTACTGTAATATCTGTGTTTTTGCATGTACATTGCTTGGTTGATTCATTTTATGCTACACAAAGATAAATAACATACAGTTCTCGAAACTAATCCAATCTGTTAGTAATTGCATTTATTGTACCCGTTACTGAGATGGTTGTTCCAGTTTAAATTACTGAGGTATTCTCATTATTCAATCCTCCCTACCCTGGCAGTCATTCTGAATGCAGGTTGCAGGTGATTAACAATTCTACTTGTTGGATATCCTAACTCTGGCTGGATTACAATAGGAATTACACATCACTTTGCAAGCCATCATAATGTAGCTCACTGACTTTCAAAGTGGCACCGTCATAGGATGCCACCTTTCCAACAACTCAGTTCGTCACATTTCTGCCCTGCTAGAGCTGCCCCGGTCAACTGTAAGTGCTGTTATTGTGTAGTGGAAACGTCTAGGAGCAACAACGGCTCAGCTGCGAAGTGGTAGGCCATACATGCTCACAGTACGGGACCGCTGAAGTGCGTTCAAATCGTCTGTCCTCGGTTGCAACACTCACTACCGACTTCCAAACTGCCTCTTGAAGCAACGTCAACACAATAACTGTTCGTCTGAAGCTTCATGAAATGGGTTTCCTTGGCCGAGCAGCCGCACACAAGCCTAAGATCACCATGCGCAATGCCAAGCGTCGGCTGGAATGGTGTAAAGCTCGCCGCCATTGGACTCTGGAGCAGTGGAAACGCGTTCTCTGGAGTGATGAATCACGCTTCACCATCTGGCAGTCTGACGTACAAATCTGGGTTTGGCGGATGCCAGGAGAACGCTACCTGCCCGAATGCATAGTGCCAAGTGTAAAGTTTGGTGGAGGAGGAATAATGGTCTGGGGCTGTTTTTCATGGTTCGGGCTAGGCCCCTTAGTTCCAGTGAAGGGAAATCTTAACGCTACAGCGTACAATGACATTCTAGATGATTCTGTGCTTCCAACTTTGTGGCAACAGTTTGGGGAAGGCCCTTTCCTGTTTCAGAATGACAATGCCCCCGTGCACAAAGCGAGGTCCATACAGAAATGGTTTGTCGAGATCGGTGTGGAAGAACTTGACAGGCCTGCACAGAGCCATGACCTCAACCCCATCGAACACCTTTGGGATGAATTGGAACGCCGACTGCGAGCCAGGCCTAATCGTCCAACATCAGTGCCAGACCTCACTAATGCTCTTGTGGCTGAATGGAAGCAAGTCCCTGCAGCAATGTTCCAACATCTAGTGGAAAGCCTTCCCAGAAGAGTGGAGGCTGTTATAGCAGCAAAGGGGGACCAACTCCATATTAATGGCCACGATTTTGGAATGAGATGTTCGACTAGCAGGTGTCCACATACTTTTGGCAATTTAGTGTATGTAATGTATTGTCATAAATAATTACATTTTAAAGGCTAATAAGGCTGGTGGAACCGTTCATGGAGGGTTCTAGGAAGAACCCTCCAAAGTTCTCGGTAGAACCCTTCACAGACGGTTCTAGGAAGAACCTTTAGATGATAAAATGGTTCTAGGCAGAACCCTTCATAGAGGGTTCTAGTTAGAACCCTCTACAAAGAGTTCTACCCAGCACCAAAAAGGGTTCCCCTATGGGTACAAGCCAAAGAACTGTGTATGGTTCTACTTAGCACCTTTTTTTCTTAGAGTGAGGCTGATAGTGTGCTTAGTTTGGGTTCTATTTGACACACACTGCCCTCCTTTAGTGCTCAATTTTTAGGTTCTGTTTTGAATAATTCAGTTCTCTGTCTCTCATCCAGATGGATACGGGACACAACATGTCCACTGTGGTTCTGTCTGTCTCTCTGTTCTGTTCTGCAGCTCTAACTGAAGCCTTCTAAATGTCTGTCTGTCCCTCCTTTTCTCTCTCCACCTCTCTCTCTCTCTCCTCTCTGTCGCCCTCTCTCTCTCCTCTGTCTTTCTCTCTCTTTCACACACACACTAGCCCTGGTTGTTTTTACGGCAAATGTCATGCCCGGCAGTAGTATCAGCCTCATTCACGCCACCAGTGCATCTAAGGACAGGGCAGTAGTTTGTGCGTGGATATGTGTGTGTGTGTGTGTGTGTGTGTGTGTGTGTGTGTGCGTGTCTCATACAGTCATGCCCTTCTCACTGTGCCAGGCTGGTCCTGAGCAGACAGCTACCACACACCAGCCTGTAGCCGTTTAAGTTTCATCATCTGCATGAAGTGTGTAATGGTGTTAGAGTTTCTGAGGTTTTGGTCAAATGATCTTCCCAATAGCATGCAAAACAGCACGTTGGGTGGTAGCCTATCCAGCACTGTGTCAAAGCTGGCTAGCTAGAACTTCCTTCCCCTGATTGGTTATCACAAAGACACGTCACTGATCATTTCCATAAAGATTCTAATTTCTTTCTTAACTCTCCAACAGTCAAATCGCCCAATGTCTCTTCGTGTCTCCTTCTTCCATTGAAAATAACTGATTGACTTCTGGTAGTTTGAGTGCTCGAAGGAGTCAACAACGTGAATCTTTTGGTATTGATCTGGTGAGCTGTTGAAGGGAGATTTGTGTGTGTCTGTGATGTGTATGATCTGATGAGTCCAGCCACCGGTGGGCCATTTAGTAGCCCTCTGAGGAACGGCTCATTAGGAGGAATGTTTATTAGACATGACACCAAAGCGTTGTCGTGTGTGTGTGTGTGTGTGTGTGTGTGTGTGTGTTGCAGTGTCCATTCAGACAGTTGTAGGAATGTTTATTAGACATGACACCAAAGTGTTGGCATATTCTTCCTCTTTTGTCCTCTCATTAACAGTGACCTTACCGTTCTCCTCTGACACGTGTGGTCACATAATTAGTTACTTGTAATATATCTATAGTTATATTATATTACAGTATCAACCCTTCAAGGTTGTTCAAGGGCTTATCATTTCGACTTTTTTCCTAACAGCTTTGTCCTTATATGCCAGATATTTTTCCCCAGATAATTCTGTCAAGCCATCACTTAGTCATTCACTGCATCCCAAATGGCAGTGAAGGACCAGAGCCCAATGGAGATCTGGTCAAAAGTAGTGCATTGGGTGTCCTTTGGGGCACATAATTGAGTCATTGCTTCATACAGTACGTTTTGATAGGTGATTAACAGTAAGGAACAGGAGAAGGGGGAATGGGGGGTGATGAAGAGACTGGATTCAGATTAATTTATCTCCAAAATTAAAGTTTTTCCCAGCTGGTCGTGATGACTCATGTTGTCTCATTCAACAGTGTTAGCTCATTCTGCTGTTGTTTTGTTGTCCATTTGGTGTACAGATGTCAGATTATCATTAGCACGTATTAACACACATTAACAGACAGTGTAAGGGACAGTTCACCCAAATTAGAAAATACCCTATTTGTGTCCTTACCCTGTAAGCAGTCTATGGACGAGAAAATACTTCAATCCAGGGTTTGGTTTTGGTTACCTGGCCACTGTCACTAACTGCTAACTTTAGCATTTTTTTTTCCAAATAGCTTTACAAGACAATGAACCAGATAATAGCATATTTAAAATGTGTTAGTGACTTTATTGAGCTACACAATCAGTTTCCGACATGGGGGGATTTGGGCCTGACTAGTTAGCTGTATTGACTACTAGCATCTGCTTGTCATTAACTATGATACTCATGACCCCATGGCCTGAGATTCACCCAAACAACATAATTCCTGCTCTGAGAAGGCTTCCCCTGTGAGCACGTCGATAATGTGCAGACATTTCCAACTGAAAACGTAACTAGTAGTAGTAGATCTAGTAGTTGTAGGTATAACTCTGAACATGATCAGGCAGCACTGTGCACTGTTGTGGCACAAATTACTTTATAGAGAACCAACTTTTGAAAAAACTATGGAACTTCAAATTATCACACTAGCTAGCACTATTGATAGAAGTGTATAAATATGTGTTTAGTTTAGTACCAGAAAAGATAAAAGTGGCATTAGTGGTACAAAACAACAAGCAGAAACCCCCAGTAAAATAATATTGTTATTGGATGTTAACACCCTTGACACCCTGTAAGCTAATATAGTGATAAACCTAATAGACTTTTGACACACTCGCTTTGGGGTGAACACTGGAGTGTTAATTGATAATCATTGGGCCTCTCCAATGGTTTGCCTTGGCTCACCCCAGTCTTGTGAGGGGAAGGTTGCCTAGGGGCCTGGTGTTAGCCTGGTGTCCTTCTCAGGTAACACGGTGTTGGACGGGGACATCTGGCTCAGGATAACATGTCAAACCAGGCCCTATCCTTGCAAGACTGAAGCCTGCCATCTGAAAAGTGTTCTTGACCAGCTTTGAACCCTCTGAGACCTCAAGTAATCGATCAGGGAGGGAATATATTAGGGAAAAGCTTGCTTCGGCTTCCAGTATCGACAGGTGCTGAGGAACGAGGTTGAAGACTCTCCCAGGAGTGTTGCTGCTGAGAGCCTGGATGGACTGGACTGGACAAACAAGGTTGGGCAGTGGGGAATTACCACCAAGAGGATATACTGTATATGTCCATACTCATAGATCCACTGACCTTTCTGTGAGACCTCAGAAATAGCATAAGAGCCGAAATGCTTATTTTTTAACAACGGTCACCTCACCTCCGTGGACCAGTAAACGGTTCAAGTCTAGCATTACCACTGGCAATGCGTCGGGTCCGGAGGAGCAACCAGACTTGCTCCAAAAATGCTCCCATGCTCTGGGTGAGTTTTGAGTAGATATTAGCGTTTATGTTTAGAGTGAGATATAATTTTATTTATATTTGTTTTATTATTCTTTTATATTCAGGAGAGATTTTAATTTAGTGAAAGAGCGATCTTATGCTGTTTATGAATAAATAGTATATATATGGTGTGTGAATGGCATCTAAGATTGAAATGATGCCTTTGCAATACCGTATTTGATTGTTGAATGACTGTGGATGTTTTGGTATTTGGAGTTTTAGTGGTAAGCAGCTCAAGCTCTTCGAAGCGTCTGTAGAGTAGATAATGTCATCAGAAGAGTGGATGCAAAAAACTCTGCTCTCTGAAACGTTTACTACTCAGTAACAGTTACTTAGTGCCAGTTTAAAATGTGTGTTTCATGGTGGTGCAACCCAGTAGACCAAAGGAACTAATTCACTAACCTAGTATTTGATCAGTCAATCAAGTAATTGTATCCTGAAGGATCTGTCTACTATTGAAACATTATGAGTCAACATAGTTTACACATTAAAAAACTTTCTTTATCAACATAATAACTTTGCATTAATGTTGTTAGTTGGTTGAATTTGTGAAAAGTAATTAATGTACACAGCTTTGGTCTAATTTTAACCCAGATTTCAACCACAAATCAATAATAGGGTTTCAACATTTTGGCAAACACAACAGAATACTTTTTTTGTATTTCTGTAAGAGTTATATCATTAATGATTATGTTATATACTTAGCAATATTGGTCCAGAAAGTATGCAATCCCAAAGGAAACAAGTTGATCAGTGTGAAGGGTGTTTATGGTCTATTTCAATTCAGTGTGAAACTATAATTCACTTCTATATTCTATGTTCTCTTAACTTTGTTGTATATAATGTATGTGGTCCTCTGTAGCTCAGCTGGTAGAGCTCAGCGCTTGTAACGCCAAGGTAGTGGGTTCGATCCCCGGGACCACCCATACACAAAAAATAAAAATAATAATGTATGCACGCATGACTGTAAGTCGCTTTGGATAAAAGCGTCTGCTAAATGGCATATTATTATTATTATTATTATTTAAACTATGTGTAAATTCCTCTGTCTGTTTCTGTCTGTATATGTTGTCTACTGCTAGCAGCACCATATCACCAAGTACAATTCTGTGTAAATGTACTCAGCGAATAAAGGTGATTCTGATCATATTTGGGTTGTATGACGCCCCTAGACTTCAGGTTAAAAACAAGGTCTAGCTCTAAACCGATCGACTCTTCAGATTAAACAATAGTAACACTATATACAAATAACAATAAAAAAAGACAGATAGAAAAAAGAGGAAGGAAACAAAACAGAATAATACACTTATCTAGAACAGATTGCAGAGTATTGACAGGATTTACAGTGTCTGATAGACGCTTGACATTTTCTGTCTCGAGTCCTCTAAGAAACATGAATGAGATTAAGGGCCACGGAGGACTTCACCTCATCAAAAAGTTAAACTGGTATCAAGGGCCTCTTTAGGAGCAGATTTGCCTCAAAGGGCCTTACTTTTAGCAGCTGTTATGTGTTGATTGTGTTACAGTCTTAGCCACAGTTGTCTGAGCCCAACTCCGCTGGTGTGTCACTGGTCACAATAGGATGGCTGGTCACGTGGATACATATTTTTAGAGGGGTCTTTTTATGGATCCACTGTCTGCATCCCAAATGGAACCCTATTCCCTTTATAGTTCACTGTTTTTGACCAGGAGCCCATATGTACTCTGGTCAGAAGTAGTGCACTATAAAGGGAATAGGGTGCCATTTGGGACGCATCCACTGTGGTTAGGCCATTATAGTGCGCCTCCGTCTTTGTCTCGTAAACACACGTCTGTTCAGCATCTTCATTGATAAATTAATTAATTGTTCAGAATCGCCTTATATGCACCTTTATCTCTGGATTCATTAGTCTAGTAATGAAAATAGAGAAATGTTTATTTTGTTTGTAAATATGTGTGCATTTATGGCATGGTTAATCTACATTTATTTTAGCTTCAACATTTATGTTTTAAGAACGCATATATTTCAGTATTTATAAGTTGTAACCGACCGAAAAGTGGGCAAAATAATCAATGGTCAATTATGTAAAACAGAGTGAATACAACATTGCACCAAATTATACATTTACAATTATTTGTGGTTATTAAATTTGAATTAATTAGATGCAATAATGTATTCATCTTAATAAGTATGGCACATAGGTAGGTAAAATATTTGACTAGTTACCTTGCATCTGTTTAGTCTATAATGACTGTTTACTTTAGAGCTGTCAATAAGAGCATGGACATTGATTTGATCAATTATTAGAATATCTACTAAATATACACCTAATTAAATATTGAAATATTTAATTCCGATATCAGTGCCACTTCAAAATACAGGTAACTGCCAAAATACAATAAAGGAAACACCAACATAAAGTGTCTTAATAGCGTGTTGGGCCACCACGAGCCAGAACAGCTTCAATGCACCTTGGCATAGATTCTACAACGGTCTGGAACTCTATTGGAGGGATGCGACACCATTCTTCCATGAGAAATTCCATCATTTGGTGTTTTGTTGATGGTGGTGAAAAACGCTGTCTCAGGAACCACTCCAGAATCTCCCATAAGTGTTCAATTGGATTGAGATCTGGTGACTGAGACTGAGTCATGGCATATGGTTAACGTCGTTTTCATGCTCATCAAACCATTCAGTGAACACTTGTGTCTTGTGGATGGGGGCATTGTCATCCTATGGGGGCATAGCCATGGTAGCCAAAATAATGGCCTGCCCAGCATTTTGGGACGCTAATTGCTTAATTAACTCAGGAACCACACCTGTGTGGAAGCACCTGCTTTCCATGTATCCCTTTGTATCCCTCATTTACTCAACTGTTTCCATTATTTTGTCAGTTACCTGTACGTTGGTGTGTGATGCCACTGCAGTTAAGTATTCGTATATCAAACATAAATTCATTAATTGATTGGTTAATTGGGTGCGATAAAGACAAATATACAATCCTTGGTGGAAATAAACATTTACACACAAAACATCCGAAACGAAATAAATAAAACATGTAACGGCCATCTTTGTGAATTCGAAAAGTATGAGACAATATTTGATTAATATAATGGTAAATTATTTATTCATATAAATAAAGAACATTTTGGGGAAACTACTGTATGGCTAATTAAGAAATCAATTTCTTTCAGATTAAAAATTTTAGACAAGGTGACCAGCAGAATAAGAAAGATATCTGTGTAGTCCTACTGTATATGCTATTGGTATTATGTAGGGAAGGATGCTTGGTGGTTAGTAATGTGGAACAATACTTTAGGTATTTGGTGTTGTTTTTTTGACTGACTTGTTTGGACTGAATTTATATTAAATGTATTTCTTCACTCAATTTGAAATCCATAGAATATAGCTCTTATTTTTCACTTGTAGACCTCTAGCAATTATTTGGCCACTATACCTAATGTTAACTAAAAACAATTTCAATTGTTAAACTGAATAATATCAAAATGATCAAATACTACTTGAAACTCTGATATAGGTATTTGGACATTGTTATTATTACTTCATTATTATTTTTGGAACTTTATTAAGTAACATGTAGTGTGTTTCCGTTCTCATAAAAAAGTTTAGCCAATCATATCTTAGCAAGAAAATAACCTTAAGTGTGATAAAGCATATGTTTGTACTTAGTTAGTCCATCTACTTTGATTGTCCAATTAGAAAATATTGGTACCGCCTTCCCCTCTGCCATGAGGCTTATCCTGTGAACCATAATCAATACCATAATCAATATGGCTGAACGTCTGAAGATTAACCTCATATAAGGTGGTTTGGCACATGGCGCCTCCCGTTGAAATTCAACCTGTTGATCAAACTATATCAGAGTATCAGAGAGTAAATTGTTTTGTTTCTTTCTTATATTCTGACTCAAACAAGAAAGTAATATGCAATCAACACCAGAAAAATATAACTTCAGTATTATGTTTTTTTTTTTAAACATTTGATATTTTTATATGATCTTGAACCATTGCACTTAGCTACTATAATATTGGCATTCTAATACACTTGCTAGATTATAATCAGTAACTCATTTAACAAGGGGTATACAGATGTTTCTAATGAGTTTTAGAAGTTTCTGATGTTTCACTGACCTAATAAGCAAGTTGTTTTTAGCTGGGTTGTGTTGTCCATCATGGATTACAGTGTGGTGGTCTTCATTTTATGAAAATGTTGGTATAACTTAACCCTTGTAAATTAACTATTCTATTCTAGTCTGAAGTGAAGTCTAAGTTTTACTTTATTACCAATGAAAAGTTTGGGATTAAGTGGGATTCATGTTGATTGATGTGAATTGAAGACAGGTGTTCTGAGTTTGTGTGTGACATAAATCACTGAAATAGGCCTAAAAAGACTAAAACCGATTTATTCTGAGATTTGAACTGTAATGTTCATGATATTGTTGATCATCCAGATCTAATTGTCAAATTGAATTGACTCACCAGGTGTTGACGAACCAAACATTTCTCCCGAGACTGTCCACTACTACTTATTCATTCTTACGCAAGAAAAGGATTTCGGATTTATTTTCTTTTGTTATTTTGTTCTGTCTTTGTTTGTTGTTAACTTCCGCCAGCGGCACAGCACCATATGTCTATGACTAGGTGATGGTGGTTTGTGAGACACATTTAATCTGCGAGAACATCACCATCTTGTTGCTGTCTGTCTATTCCACTTCTAGGATTTACAGAGTCAGATTAGAAACCCCACGTCGTCATAAAGCTCCTGCCCCATTCGGCTGGGAGGGCGCTGTGCGGGTGGGGTGGGGCTGGGCGAGTACGTGCTAGGAGTTGTACTCTAGGGGTGGGCCCAAGGACTCGGTATATAAGACTCATTCTACCAACATAGCCCCTACCTGCTCCGTACACGACGTTGTTATCGTATCCGTATCAATCGTTTAATTATTAATTTAGACTAATTTAACATAACGCTGAATTAATTACGCTTAGTGCTGAATTGATACGTAACATTTTGGCTTGTTTCCAGTCTTTTCTTGTGTTTTTTTTTGCCTTCGTCAGCCTTTTGTATGTGCCTACCTGCCTTCGGTGCAGTTGTTGGCCATTATGAACTACTGCATGCCTGACATGTATGAGATGCCTCATGGCGTGGGCGGTGGCTACCCGATGCAGGGCGGTGGGGAATACTGCATGTATGGAGGTGATGGTCCCGGGGGATACTGTGAGCCCCAGCCCATGCACCCCATCCACCCTCCCTGCATGGAGCAGGCTTGGCCCCCCAGCCAGCCGTACGCCTGCTCCTACCCAGGACCCAACCCTGTGTTCAAAAGTGAATACTGCAACATGGAAGTGCCTCTCGGCCATTACCACCACCAGCCCGACTACTATTCTGAGGGGAAGCCTGACTTCTCCCACATGCAGTGGATGCAAGAGGTCAACAAGAAAGGTAGGGAGTTAGGACTAGGGAGTAGTGCTTATGGCAGTACAACCTTGAAGGTACTAGGGATTATTGTGATGGCATGACAAGCTGAAAGGTAGGGACTAACCCAGTGGCGTGATGGGGTGACAGCCTGACAGCTTGTGTTGGAATGCAGGTGTAGAGACATGTGACAGGTGCACAAATATCTCCTGTTGATTAAGGACTAAATCTGACCTGATATTGTTGTATTGTATGTAGTGTGTAACGGTATTTGATGTATGATAGTCTCTAGTTTGGCTTGAACAGTGCTTTATCTAGTTGCAAACCGTTGCAGTGTTGAACCTTGCTCGTATGTGTATATATAATATCGTAGTGACTCTTGGTACACTATAATCATAGTGATTCTGATACTATATGGGTATTAACACCTAAACGCTGAGTTCTGTGAGTTTATCGGTTGGTAAGTCAAACCATTAGCACAGTTTGTAGTTATGTACGTTTAACTATGTATTCACTTTCAAACTAAGCCACCTCTTAAAGTTTAAAGGCAAATTCAGGCCACCAACATATGGTTCCATGGACTTTGAAAGACTTGTTGACAAACTTCTGAGTTGTCAGTATGTCTCTGCATTTGATTGTCCTGAACAGTGTTCTTAGCGTCTGTCATAATGGTTTGCAAGTAAATTCACGGGTGGATATTAATTGTCTTGACGCCCTGAGCTCCTTCGCTCAGGCTTTAGTTTGGATTAATTAGAGTAAATCCAAGTTGACCTAAGGTGTCATACCATGCCAGAACTGACCCGGAGCCAGAGGACCTGTTGCATTTTGTGCTTTGTGTGTGTGTATTGATTGCTGGTGCAGGGAGCAAGCCTACAGACAGGGTAACAGAAGGCTGGAGCTTGCTGGTTGATGACTTGGCCCTGACTCCCCTCGACTCGTATTGATCATTTATTGACCTCTGTCCCCACCCTCCTCCTCTCCTCCTACCCCCCTCCCCTCCCGCAGTCTGACGGCCCCCCTGCATGCCACCCTGCTCGTGTGTCCGGGCTGGATCACCTCTCTCAGTGGGCTGAGCCCCCAGCCTTGCCCTCACTGACCCTACCTTGTTAACTATGCTTCTTGTTAATGCTACATGCTTTAGGCCCTTTTGGAGAACTTTGTGTTGAAATGAATGATGTCAATCTTAAACACATCTGTTGGAATTCACCTCTTTGTTTCTAAGTTTCTGTGTCTAAAAAGATCATTTTCAGTGGTCTGCTTGTGGTCAGACAGTAGTAAATTAATACTTTATTGTCCCATAGGGAAATCTGTCTGGTAACAATACAGGCATTCCTGGCATACATAATTGGTTGTTTCTGAATGCTGTTTGTATCCAACATAAGTATAATGTCCCTGTTAACGGATCGTCACTGGCCTATATAATGTGTTTACGGTTGATATCTTTCTCTCTTGTTAGGGTACATCCCCAGTTACCTGGACAAGGACGAGTTATGTGTAGTATGTGGGGACAAAGCTACAGGATATCACTATCGCTGTATCACCTGTGAAGGTTGCAAGGTAATACAAACACTGGACATATGTATTAATAACAAATGTAATAATACCAACACTTAACTCCTTGACATGGTTTCAGCAGTATCCATCAAAAAGGAGAAATTCAGTTGATGGAAAGAGATGATAATTTAATTCAATGAAATATTCCATTACCACTACCACCACCAACCTGACATTAGACAGATATAATTGTTTTGATCATTGTGTTCCGGAAATTCCCTTTAAACATTTAGTTGATATTTTTTCCCCAAAGGGTTTCTTCCGGCGGACGATCCAGAAGAACCTGAACCCGACGTACGCGTGTAAGTACGAGGCGAAGTGCATTATCGATAAGGTGACCAGGAACCAGTGCCAGGAATGTCGCTTCAAGAAGTGCATCGCTGTCGGCATGGCAACAGACTGTAAGTAGTATTCTGCTTAGTTTAGTTCCCCAGAATAACTTTTAGAGAGGATGTTCCCTCTTCTAGAGGGAGATGTATAATACATTTATAATAATGTAGCGTTCATATTTAATTGAGAGGACATTCACTACCACCGCTATGGTAGCTGGGAAAAAAACGGATTAAACAGATTAACTAACTAGAACTAGTTCTGATTGCTCTACAAATGTGTCTCAATATATACGCTTCAATATACCTGAGAGATCTGCTAACTGAACTTAATGACCATGCCTGGCCTGCCAGGTGGCTCATCACGGAGAGCTGCTTAACCTACCTATTTCAGAGTACAGAGAAAGGGAGAACTAATGTCATGACTCCTCATAACAGGAATAGACTGCCTCATTCATTACTCTTTACAAACACTCTAAAAAGCTAATTCATTCTTAGATCCCCCAAAAAACAGTTTTATTGTGCAATTTCTATCATGCGTTCTCTGTTTTTACTTCTGTTATCGAATTTGTATTATTATTTATTTATTGACAAATAATGTTTTTAATGATGGCTATTATCAGTGTAAATATCAGAGGCAGAGTGCATATGTTTGAAATGGTATATTATATGTATTGTAAATTGTATGGGGCCATACTTGCGAACATTAGAAAATTGCAACTCCAAATTCAAGGTTTACATGTATCCCTCTGGTGGCCGAGTTGACCTATTTTAAGAACTGCCATTGGTTTGTGGAGAAAGAGTTTAAGATCTTTGATAGGCTGATGAGGAATTTGTTACAGGAAATATTCACTGCCACCTGGTGATGTTAGCATAGGGCTAACATGTGCCAGGTTATCTGATGGGAGCAGCTACAATGTAGAGTTCTATCACGTGACACTATGTCAACGATTTTAATTGGCTGATGCTTAAACTTAACCTTGAACTTAAACTTTTTAAATGTTGTAGACTTACTCTCTTGCTTCTTTTTGCGCTTGATCCCCTCCCTCTTAACCCCCTCTCCGTTCGTGACTCCTTTGACCCTCCCTCGCCCTACCACTTCCCCCTTCACCCTGATCCCTAACACCTCACCCTCCTCCTCCTCCCCTCCTCTACCCCTTCCCATCCTCTACACCCCCACCACTCCCTCCCAGTGGTGCTGGACGATAGCAAGCGGCTCGCCAAGCGGAAGTTGATTGAGGAGAACCGTGAGCGGCGGCGGAAGGATGAGCTCCAGAAGACGGTGTGGGACCGGCCTGAGCCGTCCCAGGAGGAGTGGGACCTGATTCGCATGGTCACAGAGGCCCACATGTCAACTAACGCCCAGGGCAACCACTGGAAACAGAAACGCAAGTTCTTGGTGAGACGTCTCCTCCGTGGCTGACAGCGTCTAACCAACCATGTCTGTTCTGTGAAACATTCCCAGATCCCACAAATCCTCTCTTGTCCCCTTCCCTACCTGCCATCCCATCCCCAACCCACCACTGTTTACAACGTTAATATGGCCATGTTTTTTGTATCTCCTTGTAGAATGGGGAGAATTAGCTGGATGCTGGAGAAAGTGTGTTCCTCAACGCAGCAGACACTAACTTAAAACGGAACAATCGATTCCTGTTGTTTTCTTCTTTCTCTCTCCTTTAAAGCAGTGTTCTTTAATAATCTAACCAAATACTAAAAACGAATAACTGTTTATTTCTATCTCTCTCGCTTTCTCTCTCTTTCTCTCTCGCTGTGTGTAGAGTAGTACTTACATTATAATTTCACTCCTCACATTTAACCAATTTATTTTATTTTCCATAAAGTCTAATCGTCCTCTGCAGATTGAAGTCTGTTTCAGTTTCTTTGACTCTATCCTGGAGTTTCCATGTAGAGATTACACAAGGCCTAAGACTATAGACTGTTGAGTAGGCCACATATACAGAATAGAAAGATTGAATTGTAATTTGTTTTATTTTATTATAATTTATTTTATGTATTTATTTTGTATTAGTAATAGTTCCAGAGTTGGCTAAATAGCTAATTTTCATCTGTAGTCCCTGTGCAGGCATATTATTATATAGTATTATATTAGTATTATAGTATTATTTTATACTATATTATCGTAATGTATATCAGCTTTGATAAACTCAATTGTGAGCCTTGACATACAACAGTATAATTTGTATCCCCCCCCAAAAGAAAAGTTTATGAAAATGTTTTACCTGAATACCTAGAATTAAATATACGTTTATAAGTATAAAACAAATGCTTCAGCTTGAGCCTAAATCTTGTCATGGAAACTCCACTTTGCATTTTGTGTACTACTCACCTGTTTTCTCTCTCTGCACTTACTTGTCTGTCATCTACCTGTCCTCAGTTTAAACATATTTTTTTTTAGTTGGCTTGACACGGGTTCCTCATTGAAACGTTCTTCACAATCTCTGTTGATTGTCCAACAGGTCGAGGAAGCAATGCTACTTAATGAAATAACATGTAATTTATTCTATACTTCTGACCAGAGTGCAGTGGGGGTGAAGGAAACCAAGGTAAGAACTAGTAGACCAAATATAATACTGAGTTTAAATACTATCAAAACGCTTCTCAAATCGCACCTGCTATAACTAGCTATTATATTATAGGCTGGTGTTAAAATACAGTGGTTCATTCAAATTGGTCCTATTTTTAGACATATCTACTACTCACACACTGTTTGTATTGCATATTTTAAATAATTTTGTGAATTCCTTATCAGGCACTAAATTATTCACTACCGAAACAGTGAAAAAGTTGCAATTAATAAATAAGGGAGAACCATGCATAGTATAGATAATTTTGATGAACCTTCTATTACAGATTAATTTGAGAAATGTAATACAAAATGTGCAAAATAGTAAAAGCAAGATTTTTAAACTGATTTTCAAAACATTTACATTTAATTTTTTTGAGACATATTTCACCATCAATGTCAGGCTTTGACCAATGGACAAGTGTCCCTGTATTCACAGACCAAGCTTCTTGCACACTGTGGCTGCGTTTACACAGGCAGCCCAATTCTGATATTTAGACCAATCAGATCAGCTCTGAAAAAGAGCTGATGTGAGAAGATCTGATGTGATTAGTCAAAAGACCAATTAGGGGAAAAAATATCAGAATTGGGCTGCCTGTGTAAATACAGCCTGTGTCGTACACACTTTGGCAGATTTGGACATGTCACTGTGTAACTTTTGTGGGGGGAGGGATTAGGCTGAGGACCTTGTCCACTGTATACCATATTGTAGCAACCTTAACCCAACACTTAAACCTCTTGGCGTAACGGTGAAGGTGTTAGCTTGACTTGACAGTCGCTGAACCTGGGTTCGAGTCCCGGTTGGGGCTACCCCCCGAATTCGCTACAATATCATGTCCTCCATTTAAAGCCAGAAGAAGCAGTTTCGTCCAATTACTTTGACTTCCAGGAAGAAATAATTATCTATGTCTTTAATGTAGATTATCTTATCAGATGTTTTTTTCAATAATAATATAATAATATGCCATTTAGCAGACGCTTTTATCCAAAGCGATTTACAGTCATATGTGCATAAATTTTTACGTATGGGTGGTCCCGGGGATCGAACCCACTACCCTGGCGTTACAAGCGCCATGCTCTACCGATTGAGCTACAGAGGACCAATAAATGTAAAGAAATACAGTGGATTACCAATCAAGTGTCAATTACCAAAACAATCATGTCAATACCAAAATGAACCGAATTGTTTTGGTTGTGGCCGTTTCAGTTTTGACCATTTAGACTTATTTTGGACTATGAATCCCCATAGTTACCATATGGCTAGCTATCTATGTATCTTTTGGACATATATTTTAGTCCCAAAACAATATATACAGTGGAGAAAAAAAGTATTTAGTCAACCACCTATTGTGCAAGTTCTCCCACTTAAAAAGATGAGAGAGGCCTGTAATTTTCATCATAGGTACACGTCAACTATGACAGACAAATTGAGAAAACAAATTCCAGAAAATCACATTGTAGGATTTTTAATGAATTTATTTGCAAATTATGGTGGAAAATAAGTATTTGGTCACCTACAAACAAGCAAGATTTCTGGCTCTCACAGACCTGTAACTTCTTCTTTAAGAGGATCTTCTGTCCTCCACTTGTTACCTGTATTAATGGCACCTGTTTGAACTTGTTATCAGTATAAAAGACACCTGTCCACAACCTCAAACAGTCACACTCCAAACTCCACTATGGCCAAGACCAAAAAGCTGTCAAAGGACACCAGAAACAAAATTGTAGACCTGCACCAGGCTGGGAAGACTGAATCTGCAATAGGTAAGCAGCTTGGTTTGAAGAAATCAACTGTGGGAGCAAATATTAGGAAATGGAAGACATACAAGACCACTGATAATCTCCCTCGATCTGGGGCTCCACGCAAGATCTCACCCCGTGGGGTCAAAATGATCACAAGAACGGTGAGCAAAAATCCCAGAACCACACGGGGGGACCTAGTGAATGACCTGCAGAGAGCTGGGACCAAAGTAACAAAGCCTACCATCAGTAACACACTACGCCGCCAGGGACTCAAATCATGCAGTGCCAGACGTGTCCCCCTGCTTAAGCCAGTACATGTCCAGGCCTGTCTGAAGTTTGCTAGAGTGCATTTGGATGATCCAGAAGAGGATTGGGAGAATGTCATATGAAACCAAAATAGAACTTTTTGGTAAAAACTGAACTTGTCGTGTTTGGAGGACAAAGAATGCTGAGTTGCATCCAAAGAACACCATACCTACTATGAAGCATGGGGGTGGAAACATCATGCTTTGGGGCTGTTTTTCTGCAAAGGGACCAGGACGACTGATTCGTGTAAAGGAAAGAATGAATGGGGCCATGTATCGTGAGATTTTGAGTGAAAACCTCCTTCCATCAGCAAGGGCATTGAAGATGAAACGTGGCTGGGTCTTTCAGCATGACAATGATCCCAAACACACCGCCCGGGCAACGAAGGAGTGGCTTCGTAAGAAGCATTTCAAGGTCCTGGAGTGGCCTAGCCAGTCTCCAGATCTCAACCCCATAGAAAATCTTTGGAGGGAGTTGAAAGTCTGTGTTGCCCAGCGACAGCCCCAAAACATCACTGCTCTAGAGGAGATCTGCATGGAGGAATGGGCCAAAATACCAGCAACAGTGTACGAAAACCTTGTGAAGACATACAGAAAATATTTGACCTGTGTCACTGCCAACAAAGGGTATATAACAAAGTATTGAGAAACTTTTGTTATTGACCAAATACTTATTTTCCACCATAATTTGCAAATAAATTCATAAAAAATCATACAATGTGATTTTCTGGAATTCTTTTCTCATTTTGTCTGTCATAGTTGACGTGTACCTATGATGAAATGTACAGGCCTCTCTCATCTTTTTAAGTGGGAGAACTTGCACAATTGGTGGCTGACTAAATACTTTTTTGCCCCACTGTATATATTTTTTTATATTATATGTTAGGTATTGACACATCATGTGGCTATGATGGAGAGGAATGCAATCCCATTTCCTGGTTATAGTTGTAGGGATGTGGCTTAAGGTACAATCATTCTACAGTATTTTAATGTGTGTGTTTCGGTAGTGACATACAAAGTGGGGAAATAATTTTTCTGAGAAAGATTTTTTTACAATAAAGTATCAGTATCTTTCAATTGAATAATAAAACAACTCAATATGTTCTATTAAAATAATAGTGTTAAAAATAATTAATTGCTTTGTTTTCAAACATTAATTTTAGGAGTCAGGGTGGGGGACAGCCACCCCTCAATAGAAAAGGGTATATCAACAATGATTTTGCACTATATTAATTTAACAATATGTGTGTTATTGCCTTGGCATGAATTAGAATAGATCATGATGCTAAAAATATCTTAAGTTTGGAGACTTATCAGGGTTTTTTTAATAGTTATTTTGACAGCAATTTGAACCACTTCTGTAGAATGACCCATATACACTGCATGGCCAAAAGTATATGGACACCCCTTAAAATTAGTGGATTTGGCTATTTCAGCCACACTCGTTGCTGACAGGTGTATAAAATCAAGCACACCGCCATGCAATCTCCATAGACAAACATTGGCAGTAGAATGGCCCGTACTGAAGAGCTCAGTGACTTTCAACGTGGCACCGTCATAGGACGCCACCTTTCCAACAAGTCAGTTCGTCACATTTCTGCCCTGCTAGAGCTGATCCGGTCAACTGTAAGTGCTGTTATTGTGAAGTGGAAACGTCTAGGAGCAACAATGGCTCAGCTGCGAAGTGGTAGGCCACACAAGCTCACAGAACAGGACCGCCGAGTGTTGGAATGAGATGTTCAACGACCATATACTTTTGGCCATATAGAGTAGCTTTAAGTGCTGTGCATACAGTATGTAGCTAGTTCTCCGCTAGCTGTGACAGTTGAAAGGCATACATAGGAGAAGGACTCTTAAAGGGATATTATTATTATTTATAATGAGTGTTTTATGATTTAATCAATATTCCTATTGATTTAAAACCAAACCAACAGAAGCTGGGGGGTGCTGTACACAGTGCTTTGTCCTCTGCTACTCAACTCAACTCAATCTGGGCTCTTTGCTTACACACTCGCTCTACTCTCTATCACTCTTATGTCACTTCTGGTCAGAAGGAAAGTAGTTGAATATGTTATAATAATAATAATACCGTATCAGTGGATAACCCTAGTCAAAGACTCTGCCAACTGAGGATGAGAAAATGAATGGCTTGCACTTTGCACTTTCTTGAGTATTCCCTCCTGTTTAAGTTTCCCTCAAACTTTCTTCCTTTTCCCTCCTGAACAACGGTCACAGTGGAAACGCTGTCCACTTTGTTTTCATGTGGTGCAGTTTTACTCGTTGACCTGTCTCACGCCTAGAGGAGAAAGAGGAGACCGTGTTGTGTGGTCTGATCTTTCTAGCTGCGTCTGAATTCACACCCTCCTCCCTAGATAGTACACTACTTTTGACCAGTGCCCTATGCTCAAAAGTACTGCACTATATAGGGTGCACCCTATTTCAGACGCACCCTGTGTCTTAAAGTCTTTTAGTAGTCTATCCCTGTTGGACGTACCTACATGCACTGAGCTGTGTCCTCCATCCTCCTCTTGTCGTTTCAGCCCGAGGACATTGGTCAAGCATCGGTCATAAATGCACCTGAAGGGAGCAAAGTGGACATTGAAGCCTTCAGTCAGTTTACAAAAATTATCACCCCCGCCATTACCCGAGTGGTGGACTTTGCCAAAAAGCTGCCTATGTTCTGTGAGGTATGTAAGAACAGTTATTTTACTTTATTGAAACTAAAGTGTAAAATGTAATTATTATCAAGTTATACAATTTTTAATTGGGGATGTGTGTTTCATATTTTTGTTCTCTTTTCATATGATTGATTTCCTGCTTACCATTGAGAATGTCAATAAAGATATTGGTTATAAAACACTATAACTTAAACAGAAACAAACTCAAGTTAAAAAAACATCATCAACAACATAAGCAATTTAACTAAAATAGAAACTAAAAAGAGAACATTTTAAATGTATAATTAATTCAATATTTAGTTTATAGTTAAATAGAAATTGTGTAAATTATGTTTTTGTTTAGTGCTATATTTCTATTTGTCTTAAACTCAAACTAATACTAAAACTGAAATAGAAATGGTCTCAAAATGTAAAACTAAACAAAATCAACATTATTAATAATATAGCAAACTAAATAGCAAAACAAATAAAATATTTACCATGGGATGTACAGAGTTCAGTTTGTAATAAATGCTAACACTACTAATATATGTGAACATAAATGGTCTAACATAATTTCTGGAGTATTTACCTCATGCTCCTTTTTCCTTTTCATTCTTACAATCACATCAGTCATTCATCTTTTGTGTGCAAATAAATCAATACAAAATCTACAACAATGTTTGCTCTCTGTGTTTGTCTCTCTCCTCCCAGCTGCCTTGTGAAGACCAGATTATCCTATTGAAAGGCTGCTGCATGGAGATCATGTCTTTACGGGCAGCCGTTCGCTACGACCCCGAGAGCGAGACGCTGACTCTTAACGGGGAGATGGCCGTGACCCGCGGCCAGCTGAAGAACGGAGGCCTGGGTGTAGTGTCGGACGCCATCTTTGATTTGGGCGTGTCGCTGTCGTCGTTCCACCTGGACGACTCTGAGGTTGCTCTGCTACAGGCCGTCATCCTCCTGTCCTCCGGTGAGAGAGAGAGACATGCTTGCCGGCCCACACACACACCTGTTGCGTCACCACACTACCAGACAATTGGCCCCTTGTTTTCGCTACACGCAGGCTTTTGGGTTATATCACCTTCTAAAAGCGTTTTAAAGGGCAAGGGGGTCATGGCCATTGAAACTGAGGGGCCACAGTCCAGCAGCAGTTTTATCCACTTGTAAGTTGACAATATAAAAGATATCGCTTTTTTACGGATAGTTAATTCAAAGATATCCTTTAAAAGGTATCCCTTTAAAATATTTGGTGAATTTGAACGTATCTGTTAAAGAGTGTTCAAAAACGTTCAAAATAATGTTCTTTAATATTCTATATCGTGTTGTTGCTCATTTTAATTTGGTCATGACCTGCCATTTCAATCTTGAACTAGTTAGCAAGATGACAAGTAGGTTACATTAAAAGTAGATTAGGGAGGAAATAGGAATACATTGTGGGTAAAACAGAAAGAGAGCGGCAGGCCCCTGAGTTCAAACACATAGAGAATTGGTCGAACAACACGCCATATTAACCCCTGTCCCGTGTGTATGTAATTCTAGAAAGAAGATTTACATTAACAGTATATCATGAAGCGTACATTACACATCTATAAACACACATGTAGCTTTAGCGATATGATGTGCTAATAGATGTGTATTCTTTATGATATACACTTAAATTGTACACAATAAATATATATATATATATATATATATATAATATATATACACTGAGTGTACAAAACATTAGGAACATCTGCACTTTCCATGACATAGACCAGGTGAACCCAGGTGAAAGCTATGATCCCTTGTTGATGTCACTTGTTAAATCCACTTCAATCAGTGTAGATGAAGGGGAGGAGACAGGTTAAAGAAGGATTTTTAAGCCTTTAGACTATTGAGACATGGATTATGTATGTGTGCCATTCACTGTGTTGAGTGTGTCAAGAACTGCAACGCTGCTGGGTTTTTGAAGCTCGACAGTTTCCCTGGTGTATCAAGAATGGTCCATCACCCAAAGGACATCCAGCCAACTTGACACAACTGTGGGAAGCATTGGCGTCAACATGGGCCAGCATCCCTTTGGAACGCTTTCGACACCTTGTAGAGTCCATGCCCCGACGAATTGAGGCTGTTCTGAGGGCAAAAGGGGGTGCAACTCAATAGTAGGAAGGCCTAATGTTTTGTACACTCAGTGTATATATTTATTCATATACAATGAATTGTTAGCAAAGAGCATGTAGTTCCTGATGCTTTACCACCACATTAAACCAACCGCCAACCCCCCGTGAGACCTGCAGCAAAACAGTCAGTAAGCAATGAAACAGTCGGTAAAGCCAGTAAGTCAGTGTCTGCCGTCCTGTTTTCATGTTTGATTAACCACAGTCAGTCACACGTCAATACTGCAATTAAACAGTCAGTAAAGCCTTGGTAAGTGTATAAAACAGTCAGTAAAGCCCAAAGCCAGTAAGTCAGTGTGTGCCGGCCTGTTTTCATGTGTGATTAACCACAGTCAGTCACACGTCAATACTGCTGTTAACTTCCACCAAAGGTCTGTTTAAACCCATTAGGCCAATCTTTCACGTAGCGATTATCAGGGATTACAGAGCCCACCCTAGGAAAGGAAACCATCTAATGATGAGACTACAATGGCCGTCCGGGGGATTGACGTTCAAAATCAATAGTTTTGTGCAGGGGCCACACATCTCCCTCCCTCCATCTCTAAGACGATGCCACTCTGTTCTGTGAAGCCATCGATCTCCTATTATATCCACATGCACAGATTGTCTGCATTGACTTTTATAGTTGTGAAATCAATGGCAAACGTGAACCAATCTGCTATTCGTTCTAATAATTCTGTAGCATACTTACTCAAAACTCAATACTTTTATTAATCGGATGTTCTGTAAATCTATCACACATGCAACCCCTGGAGTGACTCAGTAGTGCTAATGAAACAAGCTAGCGACAGATTACAGGACATCCGATTAATAAAAGTATTGAGTTTTAGATTTGGGGTTGAATTAGTATAGAATTTTTCCATCTACGTGACAGTAGGAAAATACAGTACAGCATGAAACTCACCCATATTCATCCTTTTTCCCCTTCTGTCCATCTCTCTCTCCCTCCCTCCCCAGACCGTCCGGGGCTGACCAGCGTGGAGCGTATTGAGCGCTGTCAGGAGGAGTTCCTTCTGGCCTTTGAACATTACATCAACTACCGCAAACACAAGGTGGCGCAATTCTGGCCCAAGCTGCTGATGAAGGTGACAGACCTGCGGATGATTGGGGCATGCCACGCCTCCCGCTTCCTGCATATGAAGGTGGAGTGCCCCAACGAACTCTTCCCCCCACTCTTCCTGGAGGTCTTTGAGGATTGACGGACAGACGGAGGGACAGACGGGCACACACACCCTGCTGAGGTGTGTGTCGGAGTGTGCGTGTGCGTGGGCGCTCTAGGCGTCTTGGGACACGTTGTTGGAACTCTCATTAGCACTACTGAGTCACTTCATTCCATAGCTTAGGTGTAGCCTAGCTTCTCTGCCTAGTTCTTATGGATGGAACCATCCCTTACAATGCGGGTACATGTGAATAGCATTTTCTTTGGGGTTGTCTTTTGTAAATGTTTCACTTCTTCTCAGTTTTTTGTGTTAATTGTACAGTCAGTCTGCTTTTTGGTGATTATGTCTAGTTGCTATCGTCGACAGTGTTCGTTCAGTCAGTCATACGAACCATGCAACGTGTAGTGTTTCATTTTAGTCCATTTTAATACAGAGTGCTGACTCCACCAACCCTGAGAAGGTCAGTACTGTACAAGACAGTGACAGACAGCAGAAGCCAGTTAACCTGCATTATTCCCTTCCTTTTCGTATTCTCTTCCTACGATATTTCCCCAGTCAAGGGATGTGGAGTAGCTTTCATACAGGTGTCCCTCTGGTGCTGGTGTTCTGTGAGAGCTATATCTATACATGCTCAGTGCTGCCATTCTGCAACATTCAAATACACTCTTACTGTACTCACATCCTTCACACCATAGAAATAGAAATAGTAAAACAGGCATTCCCATTCAATCAATTTTCTGTAATGATATGGGTGGACCTGCAGATATTCTTGTTCTAATTCAATTTCTATGATTCACACCACAAGCTCCCACCTGAGTAGACCCAGTCACATTTCTAAACAATGGCAAGGCACAACACTAAACAACTCATCCACGGAGAAACAGCTAGCTAAAAGACGTCTTGTTTCTCCCCTTCTCCATTAAACCTAAATGATCAGGACAGATATAAAAGCACACTTTGAAATGAAGTCAGGAAAAAGACTAAAGCCGTTCTATATCTATCTATTTTTTTTGAATGATGCCACTCATGCAGTGCCAAAAAAAATTGGGAATTGATCCAACCATATTGGATTTGGTTTCCCAGCAACCAGGATGCATGTTCTAACCTGACCTGATTGGCTATCAGTGACTTCTTTTAGAACATGCTTCTAGAACATGGACAGACCAGACGGACAGACCAGACGGACAGACCAGACGGACAGACCAGACGGACAGACCGGACAGACCAGACGGACAGACCAGACGGACAGACCAGACGGACAGACAGACACTGTGAGCTGTGAAGCAGGCAGAACCTCCTCCTGATGACTCACAAAATCCCATGGGAACTATTGAATTATTGATGTTCATGCATTATATTATATTCTCAACATGTGAGTTACTGTAAGTGATGATGGTGATGATGCACCCTCCTATAAGGACTGGTTGGTTCTATGATACTTGCTAATTGGCTGATTTATGCCTGTATGAATGACATGTGGGCGTAGTCAGGGGGTCAAACCCCTCCTATGTTGACCACAGTCAGTGGAATTCTGTATTCTGAGGCAGAGGAGAGAATCGTTGCCACTAGGGGTGTAACGGTACACGTATTCGTACCGAACCGGTACGGGGACGTCGGTTCGGTCCGCACTGTGAACCCGAATGAATATATTTTTTACATTATTTTACAAAATTAAACACTAGGCCTATAGGCTATGCCATAAACTGCATTGTATGCCTCTTGAGTAAATCTGAGCTGAAAAAACATTTCAGGCTATTCCGCTAAAACAACTAGAACCTATGTGCACCTTGTAATCAACATTGAAATCTTAATTGGCGAATTTCAAACTGTCCTTTTGTGAGGCACAGCCGGGAACTAGTTCTATTCGATGGTGAGTGGTGGGGTCGGTAAACCAGAAGGATTCTCCATCATCGTTTAAATCTCCAGTTTGGGAACGTTTTGGATTCCCAGTAGATTAAAACGTCAATGGACAGAGAGAGTATGCCGCCACTGCTCAACGAGAATAGCCTATGCAGCTGCCAACACCTCAAACAGGTTGACACATTTAAGCCGACTTCACCCCAGTATTCCTACCACCAGAGCAAGACGGAAACGCAAAAAAACATCAACACAACTTCGTCTCCCCTCTGTATTCAAGCAGCCCTTTGCAGCTGATACTGACCGGGCCACAGAAATTACAAGAGCGATAGGTTTGTTTATAGCCGCGGATATGCACCCATTCTCGGTGGTTGAGAATAAGGTGTTTCAGCACCTCGTAAAAGTGCTCGATCCACGTCACGAAATTCTCCCTCTCGCACCCAGGTAGTACCCACTTTATATACGCAAGCTAAAACCGAAGTTGGCAATGAATTGGCCAAAAATGAGTACCCTGCTACAGACACGCCCCCTTTAGGAGAGTCACACAAGTGCGCATCTTTTTCTCTTTGTAAGAAAACACTATAGCAAAGTCCTATATACAATGTCTGAGCCATGTTTGCATATTGATTTCACACGCATATTGCACTTTATTTTAGTGTTGTTGTTGATGAGTAATCGGGTGTTTTCATTTAAGAAAATACAAAGTGTTGTTATTCCTGATAGTGCTCTGATCGGGCGTTATATTACTCATGATCATATATGGATTCAGGAATACCAACACTTTGTATTTTCTTAAATAAACAAAAATTAACTACAGTAACTGTTGGCATTTCATTTTCCCGCTGTACCAAAACCGAACCGTGATCCCAAAACCACAATATGAACCAAATCCTTATCACAGAACCGTGGTGAACCATTACACCCCTAGCTGCCACATGAATTTAATAAAAAATAAAAATAATAAAAGATACAGAGAAAAAGGTACAGAGAAAAAGCTGATGAGATTGAAAAACTCTTCAGCTTTTGCTCAATTTTCCTCTTTATTTTGATTGTGTATATATATATAAAAAAAATGATATTGTGGTTTGTTTGCAACTGCAAAAACAATGTACGCTTTGCGTAAAAATACATGTATTACTATTCAAGCTTCACACTACTCCTCAAAGCAGCTTGTGTTTTCTCTGTAAATGTGATGCCTTTCATAAAGCAATAGACTTTGCAGTGTTTGAATGACTAGGACCTCACAACTCTCACAAACTGCACAGTTAACAATGCACAGACAATCAGAGAGACAGACGGGAAATTGGAAACAGGAAGTGGCGCAGGGTCTAATTACTTCCTGGTTCACAAGTTGAACCTGGACATGGGCTAAATCCTGGACCATGGGCTAAATCAGTGGCCCTAGAATGAGTCGTGACAATCAGCATATTTGATGCAATCCGTTTTGAAAAAGGCAATGGCTGCACAGAATGGCTAATCTTGATCACAGAATGAGTAGTTCTTTGGGATGCAAGGTGATTTGTAGTCAATCTCAAACATGCACACTGCCGAATGTCACCTTATTCCATAAAATACTTCTTAAAGCGCCAGTGTGGTATTATCTCTCGTAAGAGTGGTCACTCTTAACTCAGTTACAAACCAATAACAACAAATGTTGCACCAATAGAAAAGAAGCTATTTTACAGTACTACAGTGGATAAAAGGATGTATATTTTCAGACTGCATAATTTTTTACAGATATTGTATGCATATTATGAACATTTTACTGTTTTACCTAAATAACGGGGGAAAACAATCCTTCTCTCAATTTCATTGCAAAACCACAACGACATACTGTTTTACATTTGTTTTAGATATAACTATGTGAACATCATGAACTATAAGAATCATAGACGGATTGCAGTGTTAGTTTCACCTTGATAAAATATCAGTTGGTTACTGTATGGTGGCTGGTGGCACATTAAATGGGGAGGACGGGCTCATAGTAATGGCTGGAACGGAATCAATGGAATGGTCTCAATCTCATCAAACATCTGGTTTCCATGTGTTTGATACCATTCCATTTACTCCATTCCATTCATTATTATGAGCTGCCCTCCCCTCACCAGCCTCCTCTGAACTCTATATATACTGTCAGGGAAAAAACAATACATACTGAAAAGTTGGGCTGGACAATTTGAATAAAGACGTTATAAATGCAAGACCAGCTCTATTTCTGACGGCATCACCAACATCAGCCAAGCAAATCCACTCACTGTTAAAAGAATAACACAATGATTTACTTGTGTATTTTCATGTCTTATTGTTTAAGCAGACAAATACCAACAATTTGTTGTTCATGATGTAGTAAACGTTTATATTGGACGACAAGTCTTTGGAGAGAGAGTGAAGTTATAGTGTGTGATGTTAGTGTAATTGATTGAGAATGAGTCTGAATATTACATGTTTTGGACAGAGTGCTTTGACTTGGGTGCCCTGGAAGAAAATATAATAATTATTAATTTGGATTCTCATGATTATGACGATGATGTTTGCACTTAACGTGAATTGGATGTTGAGAATAAAGATGGTTTTGAGAAAATGTATTCTGAAGTGTTTTTTTTGTTTGTAAAATGTCATACACACACACACACACACACACACGTTCCCAAAGGACAACCTCAAAATGTCTTGTCTCATGAAAGGGAACTAACAAAAATCATTTCGATAACCAAAACAAAAAGGGTTTCAAAAGGGGATCTGAAAGACTGAAAGTTGGCAAGCAACTAAAAAGGGGTTTCAAAAAGACCCCACCATGAGTGCCCACTAAATTTACCTCAGAGAAGACAAACTAACGGCGTGAAAACACACCAATTTAGGATAGGGAGTAAAATAAATATGGAATAAAACAAACACGCGAAAACGCAAAACTCCAGCTTCTTCCTGGCTAACTAAAGTGGAATCGCTAACGTGAGGTGTAGCTTTAAATACCTGCTGGGTCAGCACAGGTGAAACACATCCTGACTAACGGGATGACTCGCCAGCGTAGGTGTAACACATACTGACCAACGAGGTGACTCCAATCAGTGCGCGCCTCAGCAAACGGGCTAACCAACCTCGAAATAGACAGAGAAACCGAAACCCGTAACACACACACACAATCCTTGGATTACGTTTTCGACAGTCAGATCTATCATATCCTTATACTGATCATGATATTGCAGTGAAGATAGTGTTTAATGATAATTCAGTTCATGAGTCAACGTGATAATTGTGCAAACGCCTCACCATCCATGAAAGGGTCAGAGCCCCTAAAAGCCTCTCTCTAGAATGAAACTGCTACAGATGTGGGATCTTAATTTGATCCGTTTCTCACAACAGGAAAATAATCCTGTAGCAACAGAAAATTTGAATTATTATGTGGATTATAATGAATGGACATTTTTGAAGGGGTTGATACATTTTTGGTTTGGGCAAATCAAGTTTGACATTTTAAAGTGGAAATTACAAACTCTAGAAGCCTTTTTAAACCTTGAATACACTACAAGTTTGCATTTCCTGTTCTGCAGGAAGTTTCCTTTAACAACAGGGGGATCAAATTAAGATCCTACACCTGTACACATTGCCAAGGCCACCATGTTCTTGTTTTTCAGCCTTTTTTTTGCCCTTTTCAAAACCATCATTAATTCAGTGCTTTGCCTCGGTCAGTATGAAACCTAAGGTTGATTCAGACCAAGCTGACATGAGATGGAGCCCAGATTTGATAGGGGTCATAACTTTCCTCATCTCAGGCATTTCATCCAGGTCTTATGAACCTACCTGAACTCCCTTATCAAATAATTTAACAGGCATAGATGGGGTTAGTTGAAAGCAGATACTTAGCATGCAGTTTGTATGTGTGGGTGTAGGTGTTTGTAGCCTATGTGTGTGTGTGTGTGCGCGTTAACCTATTTGTGTTGTTTTGTAGAAGGTGGAAGGACTAAGGATGGAAAGGGCATGGTAGACGCAGACCAGTTTCATTAATCACTCAGAGAAGTGTTGTTTTTCAAAAGGCATAGAATGAGATCCTCTGTTATCCTGTAGTGGTGTTTCGTAGTGATGTTTTAGCTTAATGTCAAAAAGGTCAGCGGTCATTCCATGTTTCACATGGGAAAGTGTAGATAATGCCAAAAATGCAAATATTACATGCAAACAACACAAATATGTGTATGTGCGTGTATACTGTGTGCATTTGTGTGTAATATGATTTGTTTGCCCTCTGACATTTATTTTGACTCTATTTAATCTCTCTGCCTGGATATTTCTGTTCATAGCAGTAATCCTCAGACAAACCAGAACAGACTAACCCTAAATGAGATGTTCCATATAAAAACCTCTAAATCCCATTCTTTCTTTATAGACTCACTCCTATTGAATTACAGAATAGAGGCTGTTTTTGTCTTTTCAAAATAAAACAATATGACCCAATTAGGTAAAGTGGAAAAGTGAATAATGTGTGACTGCAGAGAGAGAGAGAGAGAGAGAGAGAGAGAGCGAGAGAGAGCGAGAGAGAGAGAGAGAGAGAGAGAGAGAGAGAGAGAGAGAGCTGTTGCTGTGTTTTCAAATGTCAGGGTTCAGTTAGTGGAATCAGGCAGAACATTGGGCTAAAAGCTCTACAGCACCACACCATTCCTCCTTTTAAATTAACACCGAAAATACCACCTTTTATAAAAAAAAGATGGCAGGACTTGAGCAACATCAATTATGATCATTTAACTAAGTCATTCTGTTTAAATAATATTAAATAAAGCTACATTTTGATCAGTGGTTCATCTTATATAAAGGGACAGACACAGACGGCTACAGGAGCAAAAATTCACCTTGTATCTGATGTGTCCATAAAAAACTCTTATGTCAACGGTTGGTTATAAGAGCAACACTGCTCTCTGCTGATTGAAGATTGGAGCAGGCCCTGGGATGATGGCGTCATTCTAGCATATTTAGTCAATTCTAGCATATTTAGGAAGCACGTTTCTATCCAGTTTTTATGCAAGCAAAGTCATATCGTCTAAAAAAAAGTTACGACAGCTGTGATGGAAATAGGAAGGTTCGGGTGTAATTGTATAAATGCCGAAAGATCATTTGTTTGTTCGACATGGTGGGATCTTTTTATGTCTGTAAAATTAATTATGCGGGAAATGGCAGTGGAAACGCCTTTATGTGCAAATATTTATATAATAACCATCATATCGAAGTAAATTTGGGAGTCACGCGATGATATGGTGTGTGGTCCTCCCACTACGAAACCATGCAGTTTATTAGGCTACAGATTAAACAAATAATGTTAAACTTCAAAGGGTGGTGAAAGTGCAAGGTGATGGGCTTGATGCTGCTTTCCAATAAATATCGAAGGTCTTATTCTAGTGACATGATGATCGATGCTTGACTGCCGTTTGACAAATAAAAATATTATTGTTCTTATCCATAATAATCTCATCATGTAGACTAGACTACCTGCACAGTTTACCCGCACAGTATCCGCAAACTGTTGGCTAGAGCGAAGCTACCAAGACCAGAGTAGGCACATTTGCTAGTTAACGCAACAGTTTTTGTGACAAAACTATCCGTACAGTTGAAAATGCTATGGAAACACATTGAATGATAGATTTTTATTTGGTACATGAACATTTAAGAGAAAAAGTACATTTTGTGTGCACTACGTCATCACGCACTGATTTTTATCCGCAACAAGTTCATTTGGTGGAAACATACCACTGGTGGGAAAATTGCATATTTATGCTGATTCTAGAATATTCGCATGAAAATGTGTTGCCAATTGGATGGGATCCTAGCTACAGTCAATTATTAATTACATTAAATTCAAGAATTAGATTTTGTACTTTAATTGTGAAAAATGTCAGATTAAAAGCTGACTCTGCAAGTAAATTAAGTGTAAGAATTGCTATCAAGAGATAAGTCTGATTCCTTTTTATATCAATAACCAGGTTTCCATCCAATCTTTGTATGTGAGTAAAGTAGTCTACATGTCCGATAGAAAATGTCAAGACTGGCCTGATGGAAAGTATGGAGGACTAAAAGTGCCACAATTAAATAAATAAATACACCATTAAATAATTACTTAAATGTGTCATTAATTAATTAAAATTAGAATTAAATACATAAATGTGTTATTAAATGTGTCATTAATTAATTCAAATACCGATTCATTTTATGTAAAATACATATATAATAATTTCACTATTTACATTTACATTTCATGGTCCTGCGTTGGAGTGCTTCCTGAATTACTTAAAACTGTCAAACTGACCCATCAAAAGTTGGTAGGCGGAACCTAACGCCTGATTGGTTACCCTCTGCATCAAGCCAAGACAAATCAATTCCGGATAATGTCAGCAGGTCCTGCTTCTACATCCTCTGCTAAGTTTAAAATGTCTCTAACCAACTCCCTGGAAAGTTCACGGAGATCCTCCATTGTCTCTATCCAGGTTGGCTTACTCTACTTCAGACCAAAGCAATGGATCAGACTAGATTCGCGTTAGCCCCGCCCACTGACTTTGATGGGTCAGTTTGACAGTTTTAAGTAATTCATGAATCACTGCAATGCAGGATCATGAAATGTAAATGTAAATAGTGAAATAATTATATATGTATTTTACATAAAATGAATCGGTATTTGAATTAATTAATGATACATTTAATTACACATTTATGTATTTAATTCTAATTTGAATTAATTAATGACACATTTAAGTAATTATTTAATGGTGTATTTATTTATTTAATTGTGGCACTTTTAGTCCTCCATAGGAAAGGACATTTGTCAGTAAACCTTCCCAAATGACAAAACGAAATATGCTAGACAAGGTGGGATGTCAGTAAAATTAATTATGCGAGAAATGGGGGTGGAAACGCTTTTAATGTGCAAATATTAATATAATAACTATCACGCGATGACGTGTCGTCTTCCCACTAGACTTGGGAAAGCATGCAGTTTATTAGGCTACAGATTAAATAAATGATGATGAACTCCACAGGGTGGTGAAAGTGAAAGGTGATCTTGATGCTCCTTTCCAATAAATATCGAGGGTCTTATTTTCGTGACATGATGATCGATGCTTGACTGCCATTTCACAAATAAAAATATTCTTATCCATAATAATCTCATCATGTAGACTTTACCAGCACTGTCTGCGAGCTGTTGGTTAAGGTGCACGTGTCAATACCAGAGTGGGCACATTTGCTATATAACACAACTTTTTTTGTGACAAAACCATCAGCAGAGTTGAAAATGTGTTATTTGTGTGCTACCTCATCATGCACAGTCTTTTATCTGCAACAAGTCAATTTGATGGAAACATCTCTGGTGGAAAAATGGGCATATTGTTTTTATGCAGATTTTAGAATATTTGCATGAAAATCTGTTGCAAATTGGATGGAACCTAGCTAATGGGATGCAAAGTTTAATATTATTGAGGACTGGAATACTTTTGGAAACATGCTTGCTTAACATTGGCATCATGTAGAACTGTTATTCATAAGCAAGATGGTTTGCATGTGCCTACAGATACAAAATACCTGTGTTGTTACACAACCTATTGTGCATGAATGTGAAGTAGGGTTTTACATGTGTTTCGCATAATAGTTTGAAATATGAGGCTATGACGGTGTGGAGGACCATACTAGGATGTAACTAGACTGAACAAAAATATAAATGGAACTTGCAACAATTTCAAATATTTTACTGAGTTACAGTTCATATAAGGAAATCAGTTTATTGAAATAAATTAATTAGGCCCTAATCTATGGATTTCACATGACTGTGATTACAGATCTATTGGTCACAGATACCTTTAAAAAAAGATAGGGGCGTGGATCAGAAAACCAGTCAGTATCTCTCCTCATGTAGCACGACACATCTCCTTCACATAGAGTTGATCAGGCTGTTGATTGTGGCCTGTGGAATGTTGTCCCACTCCTCTTCAATGGCTGTGCGGAGTTGCTGGATATTGGCGGGAACTGGAACACGCTGTCATACTTGTCGATCCAGAGCATCCCAAACATGCTCAATGAGTGAAACGTCAGGTGAGTATGCAGGCCATGGAAGAACTGGGACATTTTCAGCTTCCAGGAATTGTGTACAGATCCTTGCGACATTGGGCTGGCCGTGCATTATCATGCTGAAACATGAGGTGATGGCGGCGGATGAATGGCACAACAATGGGCCTCAGGATCTCGTCATGGTATCTCTGTGCATTCAAATTGCCATCGATAAAATGCAATTGTGTTCATTGTCCGTAGCTTATGCCTGCCCATAACATAACCCCACCGCCACCATGGGGCACTGTTCACAACGTTGACATCAGCAAACCGCTCGCCCACACAATGCCATACACGCCATCTGCCCGGTACAGTTGAAACCAGGATTAATCTGTGAAAAACACACTTCTCCAGCATGCCAGTGGAGCATTTGCCCACTGAAGTCAGTTACGACGCCAAACTGCAGTCAGGTCAAGACCCTGGTAAAGACAACGAGCACGCAGATGAGCTTCCCTGAGACGGTTTCTGACAGTTTGTGCAGAAATTCTTCGGTTGTGCAAACCCACAGTTTCATCAGCTGTCCGGGTGGCTGGTCTCAGACGATCCCGCAGGTGAAGAAGCCGGATGTGGAGGTCCTGGGCTGGCATGGTTACACATGGTCTGCGGTTGTGAGCCGGTTGGACATACTGCCACATTTTCTAAAACAACGTTCTGCTGGATATTCCTGCAGTGAGCATGCCAATTGCACGCTCCCTCAAAACTTGAGACATCTGTGGCATTGTATTGTGACAAAACTGCACATTTTAGAGTGACCTTTTATTGTCCCCAGCACAAGTTGCACCTGTGTAATGATCATGCTGTTTAATATGCCACACCTGTCAGGTGGATGGATTATCTTGGCAAAGAAGAAATGCTTTCTCTCGCTGCTGATTGTGGCCAAACCCCAAACTATTTCTAAATGAAATACTGTGTGTCCTGAAAACAAGTTATAGGAATTAAGCTCTTCAAGTGGAAGACAATGGAACTGGATCTGTGAAGGACTCAAGCTTGTCAAGCGGAGTTCTAAATAGCTGTGAAATTTAACCTGAGTAATTGTTGCCTATGTTATTGGTTCTCAAAGTTGGCTAATCATGCTTGGACGGTGGAAAAACCTGCTAAAAAGAAATGACAACACTGTATACAGATATATTAATATTATTTATATAGGTCTTTATATATAGAAATCTATGTATACTGCAATGCTTTCAGAGAGGAGAAAACAGAGACTGACACCACAGAGTAGGTCAGCGATGGAACGATGCACATGATTGACAGAACAGAAGCACTGAGGATGATGGAGGATGAAGCGCAGGAGAGTTGGAAGAGAGAAACAAAACGTTCCGAAATCGTCAATCAACGTCATAACGGGCATTGTAATATGGAATGCCTGCAACTCAATTGATTACAGCCCTTACAGTCTCTTGGTGTTATTTATAAAAGGAAATTACAATCTCTTATGTAATATTACAATCATACTGTATTTGAATAGAATCCACCTATTTACAACACTTCATAACTATATCTGTAGTCCATGTACAAGTTTAGTGGTCCTCTGTTGAAACATTTGAGACAGTGGTATAGAGTTGCTGGTGGCGGAGTCCAACGGAATGACAAAAACATTCCTACAACGTTTCTCTCCCTTCCCACAACCACCAGCAACATGACACAATTGTGCATTAGCCTACATGCGTTTATGTATAATGCTCTTTTATGTATAGATTTTTATTTATTTCCGTGTTGTAAACCAATTGGTGCCCAGCCCAAATAGGCTTATAAGACACGATATCAAGTATGTGTGCACAAAACATTTTTACATTAAAACAAATTAAATGCATTTAACAAATAAATGCATAATCAGCACTCATAAAGTAGTTTTCACCTGTAAAATCTAATTGCGCGGTTTGATGATTTTTTAAAACCCAAACTGTCACCTAAAAATGACATTAACAATTTTATCCTTTTGACACTAATATAAAATGACTAAATTGGTTACCAACGTTAACCTTTGGCAGTTCGAATAACCTCAATGTATTTCTGACTTCCTGTCCGTTTGCTGTCCTATCGTTCAAATGGGGAGGTCTATAACAATTAAGTGATCGGACCGTGTCTGTCAATGATGGACTTCAGTTAGTTCATAACCCTACAAGAACATTTAATGATTTACAACATAAACCTCCACTTGACAATGATAGCGAGTAACACATACACACACACACACACACAACTGCTGCACCATCAGCTGAAACCGTAAGCTTGAAATAAGAGATTCCTCTATACAAATAATGACATTTAATCGAAGCTCTTCCTCAGGTGACTAGATAGGGTCACACCGAGACAGAAGTAACGTAGCAGCGTTTACCCTGATTACATAGGTCTATCTATGCTTTTACAACATTCCCCTTAATGTCATTCAACACCTATAGTTTAGAGAGGAGCGTTAAACCTCCTCTGTAGTCATTCATTGTCAGTTTACTTTAAACTAGAGGGGTTGGAGTTTAATTAACAAGGCCTAACCCCCTTTAGAGTCACCCTGTATTTTCAGGCAAAAAGCACAACATCCTTCTAGATTAGTCTGCCTACATTTATTTTATTTTATTTTTTTGTACCCCGAAGGTGTAGAACGGGGCTCTCTAACCCTGTTCCTGGAAAGCTACCTTCCTGTAAGTTTTCGCTCCCCCAGTTGTACCTAACCTATTATTAGAATAAAGTGTGCTAGATTAGGGTTGGAGCAAAAAACCTACAGGATGGTAGCTCTCCAGGAACATGGTTGGGGAACCATGGTGTAGAAGATCTAAACAAAAAGTCTAAATAATCAGTCACATATCATACTGCACCAACGATGCAAAAATACACATCTACACAATATTTATAAAAAGGTTATTCTCTAAGGGTTGTACAGTCGCAAACTTCCTACACAAACACGCACACACAGAAACAAGACAAAGAAACATAACATCTCCTGCTTGTGTCTGAACGTGTGCATTCATGGTTATTCCAACAATAGAAGCCTTTCAGCCTTACAGTACGATAACTTTGAGGTCTTAACCCTTTCCTCTCCCTCCCCTTTGACCTTGATACATTTGCCGACTACTTCCCCTTGTTTGTGAAGGACGTGATAAGAGGGTTCTCTTGGAGGTCAGGGTTCATAGTTCATTGGTGTAGCCGGTCGAGGTGTGTCAGGATGGGTGGAGAAATGGCTTTGTTGTCCACAGCCACAGGCCTCAGGTTTCTGGCCAAGTGTCCATGGTCATATTCATTAGAGCACACCTTAGCAAAAGGTTTTGCAACGGGGGGAGAAAAAAAAAAATGTCTTATTAGACAAGTTCTGGTGGTACCTCCCCATTTCAGTAAATGTTCTTCCATTTGGTGCCTAATTAATACACCCCAGGTTCAGACCTTGGTTCTGGTCTAGTGATGGACCTTGAAGGCCAGCAGCTGCTCAGAGTGCATGTTATTAAGGGCGCGCAGGTCAGGCAGTCTGAGGAGCAGCTTGGTGAATATGGCCGACTCGTTGGGGTGGTTCTTAGTGATGAGGCCCTTCAGGTGCCAGATCAGAGTCTCCTGAAGCGCCTCCACAGAGTTCACATTCTCAATCCCTGAGCGATCTAGAACACAAAAACCACAGTAGAACGTTATTAGACTTGGTTCCTATACTTTTCTCTGATTACCATTCATCCGCGTATGTCTCTATGACAGGAAGCTCAACCAACGGAGATGGATAGAAGATGTTGGTGAAGAAGGAAACACTCACTATAATACAATGTATGCTTTCAAACAACAAACATACTGTAGATAGTTACACTACTCTCTTGGTAAGGAGCCATACAGTACCATAACAACTCACAGTATTAAGTCTGTTTCTATAGGATCTATAGTGTCTATATAGTCTATTTAAAAGGGACAGGAAGAGTGAATCAAAAGGTCACAGGTCATGAGCCTACCGGCAGAGATGAGGACGACGGTGGTGAACAGGCTCATCTCCTCCTCGCTGAGGCCGAGCCCCATCAGATTTTCGCTGAAGTCCATCATGGAGGTCAGGAAGTCGCCGGCGCCCATGGCTCGTAACATCTCCACGCTGTACTTGGTACCACCCAGGAATGTCACTGTGCGGTCTTTCACGTCAAACAGCGATGCAAAACGTACCACTAGCACCTGATGAAGTGACAGCAGACACTAAGTTTGGCTGGATCAACTGCATTTCGATGAGAGCAATATCAGTTTGTTTTTTATACTGTTTTCATTCACATACACGTGAGAAAGGGGATAAGGGGTAGAGGAGAGGAGAGAAGGAGAAAAGAAGAGCCTAGGGAAGTAAGATGGAGTAAAACAATGCAATAAGAGGTTTTAATACACTGTAAGCGAGTGTTCTGAGACTGGTCTTTACCTCAAAGGTACCAGCCTTGAGCAGGCTGACCTGGTCGTGTTGGGAGAGGTCTCTGAAGCCTGGGATCCGCTTGGCAAACTCCACCACCTCCCTGACGGCCGGGGTGAAACTGTGGCTGAACTCATCCCAGATCCCATGGCCTGACTTATGGGGGTTCACATGGGGAGACGTGTTCATGGGACACAGCTGAGGATGGAGAGAGGGGAGAAGGACTTGGGTTGGAAGGAGGCACATGCAACATATCATTCATATACTTATTAAATGGTGGAAAAGGCGAGTTTCCCATACATTGTGTTAGGTTAACACAATCTGAAGGTGTGAGATCAAGTATGGTGTTCCACAGGGATCGAATCTTGGACCTCTATTATTTGTAGTTTACATTGACAATCTGCCAAATGGACAAACTGCTCTCTCAAGTGATTTGAGAAGAAAGTGCTATATAAAGTCCCCTGTAGCTCAGTTGGTAGAGCATGGCGCTTGCAACGCCAGGGTTGTGGGTTCGTTTCCCACGGGGGGCCAGTATGAAAATGTATGCACTAACTAACTGTAAGTCGCTCTGGATAAGAGCGTCTACTAAATGACTAAAATTTAAATAAATGTAGTTGATCAATATATTATATAATAGATTAGCATAAATTATAACTAAAATATATCATACAGTCATTGTCCATCTTGGACTCACCAGATGCATCCTGTAGCCACCGCTCCACAGTGGTCCAGTGTATCCTCCATGGGAGTTGGAGGTGGCCTGGCTAGTGCTGTTGTTCCCTCCATGGTGGGCGTAGGCTGGGCAGTTGCCACTAGGGGAGCTGTTGGGAAGTCTGTCTCTGCTGTAGGAACAGTGGTTCTGGATGGGGGTGGTGGGAGTACCTCTGCCGTAGGGGCAATGGCTGGGGGTGGTGGTGTGGTCCTCCTGGCGATGGTGGCTGTCAGGGCCCTGAGGCCCAGTGTTGGTGGGCCTCTCCTGAGCCTGGACGTGGACCTCAGTGGCTGTGAATGAGGCCAGGTCAGTCTGCTGGTTCTGGTTCTTCTGGTTCCAGGCCTCCTGCTGGTTCCGGTTCCTCTCCTCTATCCTCTTTCCAGTGTCACTGACGTGTTGCTGCGCCTCCGGGGAGGTCGGCTGGGCATCGGCCTGGTTGTACATGAAGGTCTCCTGGTGGGCCCGGGTCACCGAGCCAATCACCTCCTCTGACACGTGGTCTGAACCACTTGACAGAGACGCCGATATAGGGCTTGTATCCATGGCGACTGCAGACTCTGGGTGATGGCTGGGCTCCTCTGATTGGTTGGACCCGGGGGAAGCGGCGGGAGAGGTGGAGGAAGAGGCGGAGCCTAGGCCAGAGTCAACATCTTGGGGGTGGGGCTCCCCGGGGCAGGCTGGCGCCTGAAGCTGATTGGCCAGGGGGACGGGTGTGTTGCTGTGGAGCTGGCTGTGTAGCTGGCTGTTGTTGTTCATCATGTTGTTCATGGCACTCTGCATCTCTAGCAGCATGCGCTGTTTCTCACGCTTTGGGATGCGGCCGAAACGCACAGCTATTAGAGAAAGAGATAGGAGGCAACGTTTAAGCCGTGTGGACACTACACGACTTTCAAAATCCTAACGTCGCTGAGCCTCTCACATTAAACAACCATCTTTCCTGTCGTTTTTTTTGTGTTGCCAACGTAGTGGTGCGCACACTAAACAATGTGGCACAGACGGTGGTCACTCACTACAAGATCCTTCACTTGGTCGTGAGGATTCTCAATACAACGCTGTCTCACGAAAAAAATAATGTGCTTAGATTTAATGTAGCTATGAGCTGTGGCTCAAAGCAGCCTCAAACGTTAAGTCATTCAAGCTTGCCATACAGAGTTGAAATATCTAGGCAACATTTTGAATTGAATAACATTGATTGTGAACTTCAGAGCTGTAACGATTTTACACTTTGGCTTTGGTTAAAGGCAAGTACAAACGCATACTAGTAGTAGTCATGGCTCTGCTGGAGAGTCTACACATTCTGGGTGACGCAAAACAACGTCATCATCTCACTGGCTTCTTCTCTAGCGAGCCCTCATTGGTTATTGCTGATCACCGTTCTCAAAACTTGTCATTGCACATCTCACACTACAAGAGCATTACAGATTTTGTGCGATAAAGTCAAACATGTTTGAAAGTCTACTGATAATGATCAAATACTGTAAATCCTTGTTTGAAATCTAACAAACCGACTCTTTCTTCTTCATCTTCTTTTTTCTCAACTACATATTTATTGAACCCATGATAATGGTAATAAACCATGTATTATTGTGACTGGAGAGGGGATGTAGTTAAAGAAGGTAATGGGAACTTACAGTCTTTGGACATGCCGACCAGCAGACACTTCTTGAAACGACACTGCTGGCAGCGGTTCCTGTTGATCCTCATGATGGCACAGCTCTCGTTCTTCAGGCACTTCTTATACTGGATGTTCTGCTGGATGCTCCGACGGAAGAAACCCTAGAGACACACAGACAGACACATTGGTGAGTCAGAGTTTTCATTCAATTTGAATCAGTGGGCCTTTTTCTAGAGTTACATCCGAGTTGGGGGGGTTTTGCACTTTGTCCATTTGTATGCTGAAAATCTAGAAGATATTCTTTATTTTACAGTTTATTAATTATTTGATATCAAATTTGGCCATCAAAAAATGAAACCCCTAAAACAGTGTATTAGGTTGCATGATGCCTCTGGGTTTTAGAGGTCGAAGAGTTAAAAATAAGGCAGAACTATTTAAAGCAGTCCGAGTTCGATGAGGGTGGCTGATGTGATGAGTTGACCCAGTTTGGCTACCGTCCTATTATGTCATCGCACCCTTGCTCTCTCACCTTAACTATGATATTGAGGCACAACATTGATTAGGTGTGTGTGTGTGTATTCTCACCTTGCAGCCCTCACAGGCATGGACCCCGTAGTGGAATCCAGATGCAATGTCTCCACACACCTTACACAGCAGCACCAGGCCGTTGATTTCTGCAAAAACAAAGAGACAAAACATCTCATCAGCACCCATTGACGCAATACCTCTTTAAATTAAATTCAATAGACTGTATTCATCCCCAAAGCCAAGGGACAATTATTGCAATAGTAACTGAATAGACATTCAAGTTATTGCACAGTAGAGAAACCACTCACTAGTAATGCTGCATTTTGCACTGGTCTTTGCCGTAGTATGGGCCAGTGGGAGGCCTGCCGTGGTTGGCAGCGTGTCCACCACGTTGCCCTGGCGACAGCTGTGGGAGGAGTTGTGTGTCAGGGAGGAGGAGTTGTAGCTGCCGTCATTTGAGTCACTATGACATGACTCAGGGCTGGAGGAGCTGATGTAGGCTATTACACCCCCTAGTGGAGAGAGAGACATGATGATTAGGCTGATAGTTTCACTGAATTAAATATAACACATATTATACATTTTAGTCATTTAGCAGACGCTCTTATCCAGAGCGACTTACAGTTAGTGAGTGTATACATTTTCATACTGCTGTTATCTCTGTGTTTGAAAGGAATTTGAATTCATGTTGTTTCAGAACATTTTGTAGACCGAAGGGAAGGATCTGGAAACCGTACAGTCCAAAAACTATTAATCTTATTCCAAAACTAAAAAATGATTAGCATTTAATTATTCCATGTATAAAATACTGCTCGCCCTATTCACTACAACTATCAGAACTGCCCCACTCTAAACTACCATTAACAGCCTCTAGTTTCCAAGCACTCAGTTTCACTGATTCACATGTAGCAATCTAGTGACGCTGTTGTCCCCTTTTTGTCCTATGGAAACCAAATCTAATACTGATTGGATCATAGCATAAAGAGGCCAGGTTTATACTCGTCGAGCGTAGTGCCAACCCATAATTCCCTGGTGCTGCAGAGTCAGGGTTGCCATGTTTGTAGTTTTGCTGGTATTTTTGTCTACTTTGAAAACGATGTCGCGGGTGAAAATGTATTGGTCGCGGGTTGCCGGTTTTTGGGCTACTTCTAAATTGCACTGCGGCCACCATGGCAATTGTGTACTTTACCTAGAGCTGGCAAACGGATTTAATAAATAGCCTATAACTTCAGTTTATCGTTGTTGTAGCCTTGTGTTATTATGTAATTATTAATGGCCATGTTTAGTTCATGAAATTGGAAGTTATCAATTGTTATCATGGTCACAATTCTATCGCAATTTGACGATCAGCTGTTGGAATGCATTTGATTGAAGGTAAATCAGTCAGTCAGATTAGGTTTAAAGTAAAACATTAAAAACACTGTCTGTTGTTGACAAGCATAGGCCTCTTCAGTTCATATACATATTTTAATATTTAATTCAGTGATTTAAATTACGAATCCTCAGCAGGCTATTGGGCAACGGGAAGCACTTACCTCGAAATCGCCTCGCTGTTCATGTTGAATAAATTAGTCTGTCAATTTGAACTAAGCAAGCTGCTAAATCGTTAATTTTACATTTTGCCTAGGCTACTGTAGGCTATCTGACATTAGATGTAGCCCTATCAGGGGCTATAGGCTACCTGCATCTAGCTAACCAAACCATGGCAAAGTTGAATTACAATCATAAACCCAGATTTTAGTCAGTAGGCCTAGCCTGTTTATTGAAATGACAAGTCAATCTTGCAAATCGGCCATTTATAACATTATAGCATTTTTGTAGCCATTTTCTGCAGCCTGTCAACTATGCCTCTGTCTATCCCTGTTCTCTCCTCTCCGCACAGGATATACAAACGCCTCACACCGCGTGGCTGCTGCCTCTCTAACCTGGTGGTCCCTGCATGCACCACCCACGTGGAGTTCCAGGTCTCAGGCAGCCTCTGGAACTGCTGTTCTGCTGCCAACAAGGCAGAGTTCATCTCAGCCTATGCTACCCTCCAGTCCCTCGACTTCTTGGCGCTGACGGAAACATGGATTACCACTGAAAACACTGCTACTCCTACTGCTCTCTCCTTGTCTGACCATGTGTTCTCGCATACCCCGAGAGCATCTGATCAGCGGGGTGGTGGCACAGGAATCCTCATCTCTCCCAAGTGGACATTCTCTATTTTTCCCCTGACCCATCTGTCCCCCCCTACTCACAAGGCAGGCAATACGCTTGACCTCATCTTTACTAAATGCTGTTCTTCTACTAATCTCACTGCAACTCCCCTCCATGTCTCCGACCACTACTTTGTATCCTTTTCTCTCTCGCTCTCCTCCAACACTACTCACTTTGCCCCTACTCAGATGGTAATGCGCCGTCGCAACCTTCGCTCTCTCTCTCCCGCTACTCTCTCCTCTTCCATCCTATCATCTCTTCCCTCTGCTCAATCCTTCTCCATCCAATCTCCTGATTCTGCCTCCTCAACCCTCCTCTCCTCCCTTTCTGCATCCTTTGACTCTCTATGTCCCCTATCCTCCCGGCCGGCTCGGTCCTCCCCTCCAGCTCCGTGGCTTGATGACTCATTGCGAGCTCACAGAACAGGGCTCCGGGCAGCCGAGCGGAAATGGAGGAAAACTAGACTCCCTGCGGACCTGGCATCTTTTCACTCCCTCCTCTCTACATTTTCTTCATCTGTTTCTGCTGCTAAGGCCACTTTCTACCACTCTAAATTCCAAGCATCTGCCTCTAACCCCATTTTGAAAAGAAGGTTGACGACATCCGATCCTCGTTTGTTAAGTCAAATGACACTGCTGGTCCTGCTCACACTGCCCTACCCTATGCTTTGACTTCTTTCTCCCCTCTCTCTCCAGATAAAATCTTGCGACTTGTGACGGCCGGCCGCCCAACAACCTGCCCGCTTGACCCTATCCCCTCCTCTCTTCTCCAGACCATCTCCGGTGACCTTCTCCCTTACCTCACCGATCAACTAATCCTTGACCGCTGGCTATGTCCCTTCCGTCTTCAAGAGAGCGAGAGTTGCACCCCTTCTCAAAAAACCAACACTCGATCCCTCTGATGTCAACAACTACAGACCAGTATCCCTTCTTTCTTTTCTCTCCAAAACTATTGAGCGTGCCGTCTTTAGCCAACTCTCTTGCTATCTCTCTCAAAATGACCTTCTTGATCCAAACCAGTCAGGTTTCAAGACTGGTCATTCAACTGAGACTGCTCTTCTCTGTGTCACGGAGGCTCTCCGCACTGCTAAAGCTAACTCTCTCTCCTCTGCTCGTCCTTCTAGACCCGTCTGCTGCCTTTGATACTGTGAACCATCAGATCCTCCTCTCCACCCTCTCCGAGCTGGGCATCTCCGGCGCGGCTCACTCTTGGATTGCGTCCTACCTGACCGGTCGCTCCTACCAAGTGGCGTGGCGAGAAGCTGTCTCCGCACCACGTGCTCTCACCACTGGTGTCCCCCAGGGCTTCTAGGCCCTCTCCTATTCTCGCTATACACCAAGTCACTTGGCTCTGTCATATCCTCACATGGCCTCTCCTATCATTGCTACGCAGACGACACACAACTAATATTCTCCTTTCCCCCTTCTGATAACCAGGTGGCGAATCGCATCTCTGCATGTCTGGCAGACATATCAGTATGGATGACGGATCACCACCTCAAGCTGAACCTTGGCAAGACGGAGCTGCTCTTCCTCCCGGGGAAGGACTGCCCGTTCCATGATCTCACCATCACGGTTGACAACTCCGTTGTGTCCTCCTCCCAGAGTGCGAAGAGCCTTGGCGTGACCCTGGACAACACCCTGTCGTTCTCCGCTAACATCAAGGCGGTGACCCGATCCTGTAGGTTCATGCTCTACAACATTCGGAGAGTACGACCCTGCCTTACACAGGAAGCGGCACAGGTCCTAATCCAGGCACTTGTCATCTCCCGTCTGGATTACTGCAACTCGCTGTTGGCTGGGCTCCCTGCCTGTGCCATTAAACCCCTACAACTCATCCAGAATGCCGCAGCCCGTCTGGTATTCAACCTTCCCAAGTTCTCTCACGTCACCCCGCTCCTCCGCACACTACACTGGCTTCCAGTTGAAGCTCGCATCTGCTACAAGACCATGGTGCTTGCCTACGGAGCTGTGAGGGGAACGGCACCTCCGTACCTTCAGGCTCTGATCAGTCTCTACACCCAAACGAGGGAATTGCGTTCATCCACCTCTGGCCTGCTGGCTCCCCTACCTCTGCGGAAGCACAGTTCCTGCTCAGCCCAGTCAAAACTGTTCGCTGCTCTGGCACCCCAATGGTGGAACAAGCTCCCTCACGACGCCAGGACAGTGGAGTCACTCACCACCTTCCGGATAAATTTGAAACCCCACCTCTTTAAGGAATACCTGGGATAGGATAAAGTAATCCTTCTACCCCCCCCCCCTTACCCCACCCAAAAAAATAAACATTGTAAAGTGGTTATCCCACTGGCTATAAGGTGAATGCACCAATTTGTAAGTCGCTCTGGATAAGAGCGTCTGCTAAATGACGTAAATGTAAATAACGGTTTGTAGTCTTAACATCTGGCACATAATAATGGCACAATTGACAGATAATATAACATTTTTTTTGTTTGTTTAATAAGGGCGAATTATATTTTCTCTTGCGACATATTCAAATTCCTTTATTCGTCACATTAGCTCACAATTATTATTATTTTGATGGAAAACCGAATGTTGCTTTTTAGGTTGTTAGAAGTTAAATCGAGATTCCTTCTTAATTCGCTCGATAACGTTATGGGAAAAGGGTTTATTGGCTAAATGTTGCAGCACTCTTGCTGCGAAAAAAACATATTTGGCCGTTTTCAGGCCTTGTGGGCGGGTTTTGATCGTATTTTGCAATAAAGTTCAGCTAGACCTGGCAACCCTGTGCAGAGTGGCTCTCAGCCAGGAGTAGAGGCCGATCACCCGCTCAGTCACCCGCTGTTTTTTCACCCCCCTTTTTTCAAATCAGGCTGACCTGGTTTCTCTCCCTCCATTCTGGTTAGATAACACCCCTGTTTCATAATGCCAGTTTCAGCAGGGTGTGTGGAGAATAGCCTGGCTACACTGCAACTCACACACATGGCTCAAGTCGGAAGCTCATCGTCATTCAATCAAGAAGCAGGGGCAGGGCTAACATTTCCGGATTGCTTCATGAAGCAAGCAATTAATGCCTGCCAAATGTTGTGTGGCATTATAACCTAATGTGATGTGTTCATGAGTTGGTCGTTTGTAAATTCCTTGTTGATCGAACTGCATTACAGAAGAAGTTTCAGCAAATTCTAAAAGAATCTCAATGGTAAGAACATTCATAAAGCATAACTCCCGAGTGGCGCAGTGGTATAAGGCCACTAGAGATCCTGGTTCGAATCCAGGCTCTGTCGTAGCCGGCCGCGACCGGGAGACCCATGGGGCGGGGAACAATTGGCCCAGCGTCGTCCAGGGTAGGGGAGGGAATGGCCGGCAGGGATGTAGCTCAGTTGGTAAAGCATGGCGTTTGCAACGCCAGGGTTGTGGGTTCGATTCCCACGGGGGGCCAGTAAAAAATAATGTATGCACTCACTAACTGTAAGTCGCTCTGGATAAAAGCGTCTGCTAAATGACAAACCCATCCCAAATAAGGGTAACATGAATAGATGATTAGGTTGTAAAAAAAAAAAGTAAAATGTGAAACTCTTGGCCAATCAATTATAATTTTTCTAGACTGACTGATGACGTCTCTTTTTGAAACCCGCCCCTACGTGGAACGGGCATGTTTTCTTGAGAAACCCAGTGGTAGAAAACTGGGTCAGTTTACATTGCTGCAACCCTATAACTGCATGCAGTTTCACGTGTATCCACACCAACTCGCAGTGCAGAATCTTTGGCAGAATTATGCAATATTTACGTCACAGTGCTTCTCCACCAACCAGAGGACGCAGGGGGAGCATTTAAAGACGAAAGTATACACGTCCCAGCACTCCTCAACCAATCAGAGAGAGCGTATACAGAGTCGCACATGGCTAGCGACCCGTGCATGTGAGAAAAGGGACCAGCAACACTGTTCCAGCCTACTGATACTGAAATAACAACACCCTCAATAGCACTCATAACCCACTTTAACCCAGTTTGAATTAAGGCTCATTACAGTAAGAAAAATCTGACATTTATGAGCAGCTCACTGTAATCCATTTGCTTATGTTTTGATTCAAAACATCACAAAACCCTTTAAAATCAGGATACTGACAAGTAGCCTGTTGAAGCTGTAAAATTCATCTGGGTTGTGGAAGGCTGTGGTCTAATGAAATACACTATCAAGATACAATGTCACAAACAATGAATCTGTAGACACTAAAATAGGCTAGAGGCCTACACATACATCTTTATAAATTTATTGAGCAGAAGATGATCATCTTACCTGCTTTTGTAGATTCCATGTGCTCTGACTTCTGAAATCCCCTTCTTTAGACCTTTAGTCTGATGACGTGTTTATTATCTTGTTTTCAGCAACTTTTTAGGTCGCTGGTTGATCCGATTGATCAATGAATTGAAGCATTCATAAAATAGTCACCAAACGCACGTAGGCCTACTAGTTTCTGAGATGACAGCTATTGCTCAACAGAAAATGTTGCTAATCAGACTGACGTCCCAAACAATATACTTAAAGTAAAATGTATCCGATTGGTTTCAAAAACGCCCCGAATCAAACAATAGATTGTAGCCAATTTTGTCGCTACAGAATGAATCGAACGTTCGGAATTCCGTATATTTTAGTTTTCGTATAGCGCTCCAAAAAGCTATTGATGTCTCTTTTCTGAAGGCTAAAGATATATAGCATAAAAATAAGTATTTTCTCGAAGGAAACGATAGCTCTGATAGCAAAGAGTATAACGTTATCCTCTGTCAGATATTCGCTGGATGACTGTCTCTCGACTCGAGCTGCTATGCTACCATGTGACCCATTTCAGTGACTCCTCCTTCCGTAGCCTAGCGCTGGTGGCAATGGGCGAGTTCGTTTTGCATGGCCCGGTGCCCCGGGTGAGTGGAGATTTCATTTAAGGACCAATGGAATTGTCTAAAATGTACAGACTCTGCCCACCCGCGCCATGCAAAACGAACTCGCCCAATCTAACCCACTGACACACTTTTTACAAAGTGGGGGGATGGTCCGAAGCAAGGGCACTAAAGGAGAGCATCACCCCCATATGAGCATCCCACTTCAAAATTGGACTGGAGCACAGGAGGTTGGTGGCACCTTAATGTGGGAGGACGGGCTCGTGGTAATGGCTGGAGGAGAATTAATGGGATGGTATCAAATACATCAAACACATGGTTTCCAAGTGGTTGGTGCCATTCCATTTGCTCCGTCCAGCCATTATTATGAGCCATCCTCCCCTCAGCAGCCGCCACTGGACTGAGTATTTTTGCCTATAGTATAGCAGCAAAAAACAATATTTCTCCAACAAATTGAATGCACTGAAGCATAAAATCAGAAATAATGACTAGATTTTTCCCACAGATATTGAGCTCTCATGATTTCAAGAATGTAATACATCAAGCAGTTTAAAATGTTCACACATTAAAATAATATATATGCAAAATGGCATATATTATTATTATATTATCAAATGCATTCTCACATTGACAGCAAAGGCTTATTTACACAGTCCAATACATGTTTTTGAAATGTTTACATTATTTTCAACAATTTCATGTGTGTAATAGAGCTCGCCAGCTTGTAGTCCTAAAACCCGGCAATCAGTTACCTCTGGTTTGTTCAGCCATACCTATGGTGAAAATGAATTGGGAAAGAATGCTCTCTATAGAGAACAGCACACAGGCACACTTGCTAACTACTGCTACAAGTTGTAACAAACCCACCTAGGCAAGGCTTGCTATAGTATTATGGTGACCTTTGTTTCACCTCCACTAAACTGAACCCAAAACTGTTTTAATACTGTAACAATGCTGCTAACGGTCTCTTCGGTAGCCTACACTCTCACTGTGGCCTAAATTTAAACATTTAGGCCATATAGGCAATGTTAGGAGAAAAGTGATCCTCGTGTCCAAGAGGTGAGGCAGAGGCCACAGAGAGGGGAGGCAACGTGAGGGCAGAAGCATTCAGAATGCCACACACACGTAACAGCTTGTTTTTTTTACTCAGGAACGAGGGCAAAATGTTGATATTTGGGTGTAGGTCGAAACACATGCATCAAAGTAGACATCACATGAAGCAAAGCACAGCAATCACAGATCAGATCTGTATACTAGTGTTTTCATATAACTAACCAAGGAGGAAAATAATGGACTACAGTGCCTTGCAAAAGTATTCATCCCCCTTTAAGTTTTTCCTATTTTGTTGCATTACAACCTGTAATTTAAATGGATTTTTATTTGGATTTCATGTAATGGACATACACAAAATAGTCCAAATTGGTGAAGTGAAATGGAAAAAATAACTTGTTTAAAAAAATTATAATAAATAAATAACGGAAAAGTGGTGCGTGCATATGTATTCACCCCCTTTGCTATGAAGCCCCTAAATAAGATCTGGTGCAACCAATTACCTTTAGAAGTCACATAATTAGTTAAATAAAGTCCACCTGTGTGCAATTTAAGTGTCACATGATCTCAGAATATATACACCTGTTCTGAAAGGCCCCAGAGTCTGCAACACCACCAAGCAAGCGGCACCATGAAGACCAAGGAGCTCTCCAAACAGGTCAGGGACAAAGTTGTGGAGAAGTACAGATCAGGGTTGGGTTATAAAAAAATATCCGAAATTTTTAACATCCCACGGAGCACCATTAAATCCATTATTAAAAAAATGGAAAAAATATGGCACCACAACAAACCTGCAAAGAGAGGGCTGCCCACCAAAACTCACAGACCAGGCAAGGAGGGCATTAATCAGAGAGGCAACAAAGAGACCAAAGATAACCCAAAAGGAGCTGCAAAGCTCCACAGCGGAGATTGGAGTATCTGTCCATAGGACCACTTTAAGCCGTACACACCACAGAGCTGGGCTTTACGGAAGAGTGGCCAGAGAAAAGCCATTGTTTAAAGAAAAAAATAAGCAAACACGTTTGGTGTTCGCCAAAAGCCATGTGGGAGACACCCCAAACATATGGAAGAAGGTACTCTGGTCAGATGAGACTAAAATTGAGCTTTTTGGCTATCAAGGAAAACGCTATGTCTGGCGCAAACCCAACACCTCATCACCCCAAGAACACCATCCCCACAGTGAAGCATGGTGGTGGCAGCATCATGCTGTGGGGATGTTTTTCATCAGCAGGGACTGGGAAACTGGTCAGAATTTAAGGAATAATGGATGGCGCTAAATACAGGGAAATTCTTGAGGGAAACCTGTTTCAGTCTTCCAGAGATTTGAGACTGGGACGGAGGTTCACCTTCCAGCAGGACAATGACCCTAAGCATACTGCTAAAGCGACACTCGAGTCCCAGTGGAAACATTTCAATGTCTTGGAATGGCCTAGTCAAAGCCCAGACCTCAATCCAATTGAGAATCTGTGGTATGACTTAAAGATTGCTATACACCAGCGGAACCCATCCAACTTAAAGGAGCTGTAGCAGTTTTGCCTTTAAGAATGGGCAAAAATCCCAGTGACTAGATGTGCCAAGCTTATAGAGACATACCCCAAGAGACTTGCAGCTGTAATTGCTGCAAAAGGTGGCTCTACAAAGTATTGACTTTGGGGGGGTGAATAGTTATGCACGCTCAAGTTCAGTTTTTTTTGTCTTATTTCCTGTTCGTTTCACAAAAAAATATTTTGCATCTTCAAAGTGGTAGGCATGTTGTGTAAATCAAATGATACCAACCCCCCAAAAAATCAATTTTAATTCTAGGTTGTAAGGCAACAAAATAGGAAAAATGCCAAGGGGGGTGAATACTTTCGCAAGCCACTAATTGTCCTGTGTGACATCAATGAAATAGAGTAGCTGCGTGACCTTACTCTAGCATCCACTAGATATATGGGAGGTATTATATTCAACCACTCGAGGGACAAATGGAACCCCAAGAGTGGTTGAAAACCTCTCAATAACTCTGTTCCTGAATCCATGCACCTTGGTTGAACTGGGATGAACCACAATTTCTCCAGCAGTACCCTCTGTCCCAGAACAGGTCAAACTGACTCTGACATGAGCTGTTTCACTTTATTTCCCACACACTTCATTGTCAAAGTTGTCGACAAGAATAATGTGGCTACATTTTCAACCAAGGTCAGTGCAAGAACAGGGAATGAAATTTAAGTAGAATGAGGACATTCAACAATTCTCCAAGGACAATGGAAGTTCACTTAAAATACAACAGTGACACACATTGATTTGAATAAGAGAATTTGATGTTAGCTTTGCAGATTTTCTGCTTCACTTAGTTGTCTGACAGACATGGAAACCACCACCCCACCTTACCAAGCTGCCTTCTTGGGTTTGGTGCAGCCATATCCCAAGGCAGAGCTGTCCTGACCAGCTTCCATTTCCCTGGTTTCTTCTGCCACCACCCTGAAATAAATAAAGAGCAGACAAGCCCATGCCTTCCTCACCCATTCTCCAGTTTATTTTTTGGTGGAATTCTGGTCACCAGGTCATGGGTGACCTGAACACTGCAGTGCCCCCAGCTAAATGTGTGTATTAACAATGGGCCTGGGAGAAATTTCTATAAATGACCGAAACATTGTTCTCCAACTCAACCCCCTTGCTGCTCTAGCTTTTGAGACCTTTCAGTGTATTTTCTTTGAAGCCTGCATCTTTACTTAGAACTGAGTAGTGGTGCAACAGGAGGTTAAGGGAGGGTCAGTACTTCATATCGTGTTACTTTACTATTTAGCTGTAAACTTGTGCCTAACGTTGAGCAGACTAATGTGTGATATTAAGGTGTTTTTAGTCTAACTTACATCTCTTCCAGTTGAGATTTTATAATTAAACTGGCATTTAGCCCCAGTATACTACTCCATACATTCTGTCAGTTGAGTGAAAAATATATTTTATCGAATGAGAAAACAATACTTTCTATTATCTTGGAGAACAGATTTTCCCTTCTGACCTGGGACTCAAACCAGCCACCCTCCAGATCAGTGTCCTCGGGTTTTCAATCCACCCTTGTACTTGATTGATGAATTAAGGTCACTAATTAGGTAGGAACTCCCCTCAGCTGGCTGTCTAGGTCTTAATTGAAACGAATAACCTGCACACTCAGCCCCCCCCCCCCCCCCCCCCAGAATGAGTTTGACACCCCTGCTCCAGATGCTCTCCAACCCACTTCCTGGAGAGCTATCGTCCTGTATGTTTTCAGTCCAACCCCAGTTGTAACCAACCTGATTCAGCTTATCAACCAGCTATTAGTTGAAGAAAACCTACAGGACAGTTGCTCTCCAGAAAGTGTTTAGAGCCCTGCTCTCTAGGCTACCTGCCATATCAGACCTAAAAAAACATTTTTATGTGACATTTCCTGGTGATCCTGAACTATAGATTCAACACCACGAGGAGTTTCACTGTTGAGACTAGTGGTCCTCGTCTAAGTGCAGACACCCAAGCCCCCCAAGTTACTTATACTATTATCCCCCAAAACACATTGTTAAACCCATCCTAGGGATAACCTAGATCCCTCAAACTAAATTCTGGACCTCAAAGCCAGTTCCACTGTATATTTTCCCCACCATTCTTCCACTCTAATCAGGGACTGATTTAGACCTGGGTACAATGAATCAAGTAGAACAGAAAACAAGCAGGCTCCGGACTCGTAGGGTAAGAGTTGAATACCCCTGACCTAGATGTAATGACAAAGAGCCCCTGAGGTGTAAACCAATGTGTGAACTGTAGACACTGCTTCAGATCAGTTACACTCGCTGTCATATTGGTCAATAGTTCTGACAGGGTGCATTTCCATAAACCACATTTCACAAGTCCGTGAAATTGCTAGTCTGTCAGCTTCGCTTATCCTAGTTACTAACCACTATCTATATCCCTTTATCGTCCAAGACATCAAATGGCAGCTTCTACACCCAAAATGATGAACAGCTCTTACACACCAGACCAACAATTTGTCACCATAAAAAGGAGGCATGTTTTTATTTATTTAAATGTAGACACCCTCTAGCGGTAGCGATGCAGCTGCAGGGTATTGCGTCTCTTCCAGGCTGCCCGGCGGGAACCACCCATGGTCAGGTGGAACTTGTGGCCCTTGCCCAGGCCGCGGCTCTTCTTGCCCGCAGACGTCAGGCCACGCATCTCCCTGTGCTTGTGCACGGGCCTGGTGATCCATTGGGTGTCGGGGTTGCGTCTGATAGCCTTGTGGAAGGTGTCGATCAGGATCACCTCGAAGAACTTGTATGTGGAGTCCTCTCCTACCCAGTAGGACGCTAGCACCCTCAGGCCTCCACAGTGACGGCCAGCACGCTCCTGTTGGGGAGACCAAAGACCAAGCAGGTCAGACAAGTCACGTCCAGAAACTCCAGTATAAATGTAAATCACTGATTTGCAATGTTCCGGGTCTGGTCTAGTGACGGCACTGCCAACCCCAGACTACGCATGGCCCCCTGCGGCAGGGGTATTAACCCCAGTTATGCCACCTTCAATTCCCTTTCTTCCTTTACCTCTCACCCACACCATCTGTTGCGCAATTCTAGCTATATGATACAATCTAAAATGTATGGGAAAGACCTAAAATGATGAAATCCCAGTGCCCCATGTTTCACATTCATTTGAGACTGACACATACACATGGAGCTATACAACATATGGATTTGCCTCGACATTAAAGTAATCACCAAGTCCAATGTGAAGAGAATACTATTCACTTAGTTTTCAATACAACACAGTTTTAAATACAACAAAGATACTTTTGGAAAGAATGCATAATTTTCTCTAATGTGGTTTCAGACAAATTGGCTTATTTCAGACTGGTTTCACCATAGTCGATAAGATGGGGAAAAAAGTTGAGCATCATTAACCACATTGAGAGGATGCATTATTGGTGTTGATGAAAAGGGTTCAATTTGGAATGTGAGCCTTGTTTCAGAAAAGAGCACCACCGTAAGCAAAATAGCAAATGCCATCATGCCTATCAGAGGGCAATGGGGCCAATATGAAATTACTTGTACCTGTCCAATGCATTCATATCTGCACAAGTGCCTAGAAGCAGAGGCAAGGGTAGATTTGGAATTGAGCATACATTTGCCAAGTTAAGTCAGATCTCAGTGACATCCTTGTGCAGGTCTTTGTAACTTCTCCCTGAAGTGTGCTATCACTATCCCTCATGGATTTAAATCAATACTGATTGATGTAAGATTTTCTTTGTATTAAAAAACCTCTAGCCCAAGCTTACACCAATACTATGCTTTTCAAGTCCTAAAAAAAGTGAGCAAATGCAACATTTGGGGAGAAGGGATGAGAATCAGACCACAACCTGGGAGATGCACCTGTACAGAAACTCTTACCTCAGCAGTGGACTGGAGGCTGCGGGCAAACTTGATCTGGTTGACACCATGGTGGACGGGCTTGCCGTAGGTGGCACCCTTGGGCACGGGGCGTTTGCGGCCTCCACGGCGAACGCGGACACGGTAGATGACATAGCCTGTCACATGGAGAGAGATCAGGAAGAGATCAATGATATTTCAAATAAAGGACAGAGTAAATGACAGCCTGTCATAAGACATCAGCGACATGTCAAGGAATAAAAGAGAACAAATGGCACAACCACTTGGTCCACCTTTCATGTGAAGCAACACTTCTAAACAGATAAGTCACTCGCATGTATTTACAAAACCACAAACAGGCAACTTCAATAGGGCTACAAATAAACAATATATATATAGTGGTCCTCTGTAGCTCAATTGGTAGAGCATGGCGCTTGTAACGCCAGGGTAGTGGGTTCGATCCCCGGGACCACCCATACGTAAAAATGTATGCACACATGAGTGTAAGTCGCTTTGGATAAAAGCGTCTGCTAAATGGCATATTATTATTATGTTACATCTTCAACTTATCAAACCAATACATCCTACACCCTCCCTCAGACATGTGGCAAACTTGAGGGTCAAAGGTGACATGCGTGAGAAATGATCAACTATGAAGCACAAGCATGCAACAGATAAGCATTACTGCAAAGTTACACGAGTCTATAACGTTACACAAGAAGCTTCATTCTGCATGCTTCGATTTGATTGGAACCGTCACCCACCTTGTTTGCACTTGTACCCCAGTCTGCGGGCCTTGTCGGGTCTGGTGGGTCTAGGCGCACGGTGGAGACCGGAGAGCTGACGGTACTGCCAGCAACGGACGCGCAGGAGAAAGCGCATCACGTCGGACTGCTTCTTGCGCCATAGCTCCTGCATATATTTGTACGCTCCCATGTTGGATTAACTGTGACAAAGGGTAAATATAAATATGTAACGATCACCATTAAATGCAGCGATTTAGCCGTTAACTTAGTTGGAGGAAAAATACGGCAACGACAACTAGCTAATCTTCATTCAAAGCCCTGATATGGGCAAGTTGGCTACATGTTAACTAGCCAACACGTTTACTTTGTTTACAGCGTACTACCTTTAAATAGTCAAGTCATGAACGACATCTTCGGGATACATTTAATGTAGCGTGTATTAATTGGAGTCTACGGGCAAGTGCTTTTGGGCAAATTTCTGTTTAATTCAAGATCCCCTGTAAATCAGTCTTCTGGTAGTAGGAGGCTCGCGGTAGGCCCCGATGGCAACAGTCCTACACACTGGATAATTAGCCGGCTAGCACTCCACAGTAAACAACCGGTAAAGCTAAAATATTTATAAGTAAAACCTGTAACACTGAATGTCAATGTCTAGCAACTTTCTAACCTCGCTCCTAGGCAATGCATAGGCGACCGATATAAGACCCGTGCACTACTTCGGATACACAATGCAACATTCATATTTTCACATACTAATGCAGAAATTGAGGTATTGTGTTATTAACTAAGCATTCCGTTAACTAAATCCATAACTATACAACCCGATGGTCATGTTTTAATGCAGATTTTCTATGGATTGTACATACTGAAAAATTATAAAATGCTCGCTTACATGATGGCGTACCTGCCGGAAAGAAAGAGAAATATACCCAGCATGCTTTATCAAAACGTCAGTGACACAGTTCTGGTCAGATACGCCTGGGTATTGTAGTTTATTCCAATAATGTTAATATTTTTCATAAACATTTCACCTAATTTAAATTCATAACCTGGGATTTTGATGGTCTTGACCTTTTAGAACACAACCAGATTGAAATAAATGTATTTAGTATTTAGTACATTGAGATTTGGTCCACTACACTTTTGTCGATTTTACCATTCTCATTGGTAGCTGGTAATATACGTTTATATTTTACATTTATTAATGCATATGAATAAATAAATGTATGTGTTATTTATACAGTGCATTTTTTCTCCAAATTCGCCGCTCCCCTCGCCTCTGCACATGCGCAGAAAATCATTGGAACTTCCTTGTTGTCAAAAGAGAATTGATGCTGTGATTTTAGCTAGCTAAATAACTTCAAAGTTGGCTAGCTACCCAGTTTACTGCAATAATAATTGTAATCTCTCCGTGCGGCAAACTGCCAGATTTTAAACCAAGGTATTTGTTTTATCGTATCAAGCTAGCTACGTTAACTTGAGGGTAACTTTGATGCGATGTTGACGAATATGCTTGAGCTGGTTATTTAGCTCATCTTTCTAACGTTACTTATTTGACATTTATTTTTGTGCTATTGCAGGTTTTCGCGTATTCGAAATGGGGAAAGGATGCAAAGTTGTGGTGTGTGGTTTGGCATCTGTAGGAAAAACAGCCATCCTTGAACAGCTGTTATATGGCAATCACGCAGTTGGTAAGTTGATGACTGTGAATTGACTGTACATTTGAACTTGGCTGTACTTGAGAGATTAGCACTGTATAAAATGTGCTTGTAATGTTAAAAGGGAATTTGCATTGGACACTAGTCTGGAATGTCCAGTTATTGGGAGCAAAACAATGTTCTGCACTTCTTTCACAACACAACTTTTGCAGATGAAATCTGTAACTAAGTTTATGCGTGGCGTGATATGAAGGTGAATGGAAGACCATGCATGGTCTGGGGTAAAACAGAGAACTACTAAAGACCGTCCGGCATGGTGTGGGCTTGTTGTGGCCTTACGCTCCACAGGGAGCCAAAGGAAACCAATGCATACTATAGAATATAGATACTGTTTTTCACCGAGAGTTGAGTGAGCACTGCCTACCTACCAGACAGTTGTGTTGAACACAACCATTGAATTCCATTGTCTCCTGTCTGTTGCAGGTTCAGAGTCCACTGAGACCCAGGAGGATGTGTATGTGGCGTCGGTGGAGACAGACCGCGGTGTGAAGGAACAGTTACGTCTCTATGACACCAGGGGGCTCCACGACGGCCTGGACCTTCCCAAGCACTACTACTCTGTGGCAGACGGCTTTGTGCTGGTCTACAGTGTGGACAGCCTGGAGTCCTTCAAGAAGGTGGACGTCCTGAAGAAGGAGATAGACAAATCCAGAGACAAGAAAGAGGTAATGGGGATTGTGATTGATTGAAACTCTCCCTAAGGGTTGGTAAGTGTGTGTGGTTTTGTTTAAATTTTAGTCAAGTGAGCCAGGTTTCGTTTATTGTTTTGGCCATAGACAGCTAATCAATCAAATGTATTTATAAAGCCATATTTACATCAGCAGTTGTCACAGTGCTTTTATTCTAACCTGTCCTAGACCCCAAAGAGCAAGCACAGTGGCCAGAATAAAAAAAACAACCTATAAACAGAAATCAGAATTTTTTTTACATTTACATTTTACATTTTAGTCATTTAGCAGACGCTCTTATCCAGAGCGACTTACAGTTAGTGAGTGCATACATCTTCATACTGGCCCCCCGTGGGAAACGAACCCACAACCCTGACATTGCAAGCGCCATGCTCTACCAACTGAGCTACAGGGGACAATTATAACCTTATACTATTGTTGTTGAGTTTAGTTGGAGTGTCCCCTCTTCCTCCAGGTGATGGTGATCGTGCTAGGGAACAAGACGGACCTGCGTGAGCTTCGTCAGGTGGAGCAGGAGGCAGCGCAGCAGTGGGCGCGGGGGGAGAAGGTCAAGCTATGGGAGGTCAGCGTCACTGAGAGGAACTCTCTCATCGAACCCTTCACCATGCTCACCAGCCGCCTCACACAGCCTCAGAGCAAGTCTGCCTTCCCTCTTCCAGGACGCAAGAGCAAGGGCACGCCGTCCAATGACATCTGAACTGAACTCAACCTCGAGCGCACCAAAGTACTTCAGGGTGGGAGATATGTCACGGAGTAGGATCGATGAGTTAGCCAGCCAACTTAGATTCATATTCTGACTTCATATCAAGATAGATCGCCATGAAATATGGGCATAGACATAGTAACTGACTCGACAACCAACAACCCATATTATATTCCCTTTCCCTTAAAATAAAGCTTTTTTTAAATGAACTAGCAAATCAAGAGATGCATCTTAATGTTTATCAAAGTAAGCTGGCTAAATTGGTAAGCCTGCTTTGTGGTATCATACACCCCTATGGTTTCAGTGTTCCCTGTCCTATTGGAGGGCTAAAGTAGCCACTTTACAGCAAGGTCTAGGCCCATATAATGTGCCTTTGGAGTGAGGCATATTACTACCTAGTGTGTATGGCCTATTACCACTTTACTACCTAGTGTATGGCCCAGTAGCAATATATATTTTTTAAAATGGTACTACCTTGATCAGGTCTGTTGCTCATGTCTGTGATTATCAAATGTCTGTTTCATCAGTTGTCCCCTAAATGGTTGTTTTAGTGTATTTGTTAAATACAAAACCTGTGTATTTTATTTTCTTTGTACATGTTTGAGAACGTTTTTATTGACCTAATTTATTTGTCACTTTACTAAACTTAAATTCCTAGTGGGTAGGAATGGGATAAAATGTAGGACAGAATTGTCTGAATGAAATGTATTTCTGAATTGTTGTGAAGAGAATGTGGATTCTGTAGTGCGTCCAAATAATATATCCTTTCTCCTGAAGTGTACACTCGTTCACTACTACAAATCTAAAAGCATTGGATTGGTGGAGGCACGGGGCAGGAGTTTCCACTATATTTCTTATACCAGTCATTTCCTTTCAATTCAGTGAATTGAAGTGAAGACATGTACACTTTGGAAGAGAGAATTGGAACATTGCCTGTGTCCTTCATGTCTTGTGTGTGAGACCTAGCCAAAAAAGTAATATTTTGTGCTGCTACTTATTTTAAATTTTTTGTTGTTCATTGTTTTCTGACATATGCGCATATATTTCAATTTAACAATAAATGGAGGGACTGTATTAAATCAGCAACACATTAAGCAAAACTTTCCCACCTAGACATTATGTGCTGTATAGGCTACAATACCAATGTTTCAGCAATATGTTATAGCAGATTCAATTATAGATATATGCAAGAGAACTTACACCAACGGTAACTTTAATATCTGTAAAAAATTCACATTGACATGAGATTTGGAATTTTACCAGGAAACCATGCTGTGTGTGACACCTTTATACAAGCAGCCAAACAATTTTAGAAATAATTTCATTTCGAATAACAATTAGCTAAAAATTCATAATTTATAGAACGTTAAGGAAAACACATTGAAAAGCATTATTGCCAAAATCGCAATTATAATATACAGGCCGGGGAACTTAAAAAATACCATAATAAACAACAAAATATCAGGAGATAAGACTTAAATTCCAAGATAAAAATCCTCCCCTATTCTCTACCCTCCTTTCCCCACTCCTGACCCCAACACTAACAGTCCCCGAGTCATCCCAGAAGGAGCTCTCCAACACCCACCAACCTCCCCCTCTCATGTTGCCCAGGGTCGTAGTCGTTAGGGCATGCAACAGAAAAGGTTTTGCTACGGGAAACAAATTAACGTTTGTTATTGGACAAGTCCAAGTAGTCCCTCCTTGTTTCAGTACATTTTCTTCAGTTTTGGTGCCTAATGAATACGACCCAGTCCTGTGTATCTATGTGGCGTATCTCTTGGTCCACTGTTTGGCTATCCTGTCATGCTCTGGTCTGTTGGTTGTGTATTGGGTGGCGATGCTTCCTACCAGAGGGTCAGCTGTGAGGGGTGGAGAATACAGAGTTATAGATAGGGCATCAACGATAGCTTTGACCTGCCAGTACGCACACACGGAATTCCACATACAGTGAGGGAAAAAAGTATTTGATCCCCTGCTGATTTTGTAAGTTTGCCCACTGACAAAGACATGATCAGTCTATAATTTTAATGGTAGGTTTATTTGAACAGTGAGAGACAGAATAACAACAAAAAAATCCAGAAAAACGCATGTCAAAAATGTTATAAATTGATTTGCATTTTAATGAGGGAAATAAGTATTTGACCCCTCTGCAAAACATGACTTAGTACTTGCTGGCAAAACCCTTTTTGGCAATCACAGAGGTCAGACGTTTCTTGTAGTTGGCCACCAGGTTTGCACACATCTCAGGAGAGATTTTGTCCCACTCCTCTTTGCAGATCTTCTCCAAGTCATTAAGGTTTCGAGGCTGACGTTTGGCAACTCGAACCTTCAGCTCCCTCCACAGATTTTCTATGGGATTAAGGTCTGGAGACTGGCTAGGTCACTCCAGGACCTTAATGTGCTTCTTCTTGAGCCACTCCTTTGTTGCCTTGGACGTGTGTTTTGGGTCATTGTCATGCTGGAATACCCATCCACGACCCATTTTCAATGCCCTGGCTGAGGGAAGGAGGTTCTCACCCAAGATTTGACGGTACATGGCGCCGTCCATCGTCCCTTTGATGCGATGAAGTTGTCCTGTCCCCTTAGCAGAAAAACACCCCCAAAGCATAATGTTTCCACCTCCATGTTTGACGGTGGGTATGGTGTTCTTGGGGTCATAGGCAGCATTCCTCCTCCTCCAAACACGGCGAGTTGAGTTGATGCCAAAGAGCTCGATTTTGGTCTCATCTGACCACAACACTTTCACCCAGTTCTCCTCTGAATCATTCAGATGTTCATTGGCAAACTTCAGACGGCCCTGTATATGTGCTTTCTTGAGCAGGGGGACCTTGCGGGCACTGCAGGATTTCAGTCCTTCACGGCGTAGTGTGTTACCAATTGTTTTCTTGGTGACTATGGTCCCAGCTGCCTTGAGATCATTGACAAGATCCTCCCGTGTAGTTCTGGGCTGATTCCTCACCGTTCTCATGATCATTGCAACTCCACGAGGTGAGATGTTGCATGGAGCCCCAGGCCGAGGGAGATTGAGAGGTCTTTTGTGTTTCTTCCGTTTGCGAATAATCGCACCAACTGTTGTCACCTTTTCACCAAGGTGCTTGGCGATGGTCTTGTAGCCCATTCCAGCCTTGTGTAGGTCTACAATCTTGTCCCTGACATCCTTGGAGAGCTCTTTGGTCTTGGCCATGGTGGAATCTGATTGATTGATTGCTTCTGTGGACAGGTGTCTTTTATACAGGTAACAAGCTGAGATTAGGAGCACTCCCTTTAAGAGTGTGCTCCTAATCTCAGCTCGTTACCTGTATAAAAGACACCTGGGAGCCAGAAATCTTTCTGATTGAGAGGGGGTCAAATACTTATTTCCCTCATTAAAATGCAAATCAATTTATAACATTTATGACATAGGTTTTTCTGGATTTATTTGTTGTTATTCTGTCTCTCACTGTTCAAATAAACCTACCATTAAAATTATAGACTGATCATTTCTTTGTCAGTGGGCAAACATACAAAATCAGCAGGGGATCAAATACTTTTTTCCCTCACTGTATGACAATGTTTGAGATTACACTCTACAATCCACTTCAAATCAGCCACTGTAATCAATGAATTTCAATCGAACCCACATTATAGTAGTATATGGTGTCTTAGGTCTTACCAGGGTTGCAGTCAGTGAGCAGGGAGCAGATGGAAAGGAGCACCTTGGAGATGGTGAGGGCGGGGCTCCAGTTGTCCTTCAGAATGTCCAAACAGATCACACCCTGACTGTTGATGTTACAGTGGTAGATCCTGGTACGGAACGTCACCTAGGAAACAAAATGAAGTAGATCTATATCAATACACCCTGACTGTTGTTTATGTTACAGTGGTAGATCCTGAAAGCAACATGGAAAGAATCTACTCAACATTGCTTGGAGGATGGAAACCGATGTTCAGTCTAATCATGGAAGCCACATTTCCATTTAAGCCTTTTTGAGTCTTGTTTGGTTGGTTTGGTTACATTGACCATTAACTATTTGAAATTTGCATTGAACTAGAGGCCCAGCATTTCAATAAAATCCAAGTGCCATAGCTCCCTCCAGTGGTCAATATGGCAATAACAAGTTCCCTTCTCTAGTGAGAAAGTGGTAGCCTACATAGCTGTGTAATCTCGAGGAATGTTCTATTCATTGTTTGAGTCAGCTGTTTTGACTGGAGTCTTTACCTTGGGTGGTTTGAAGGGGTAGTCTGGTGTGAAGGCGATATCTAGGAAGAAGACCCCTCCCTCGTACACAGAGCCTGGTGGTCCCAGGATAGTGGATCTCCACTCATAGATGTTGTCTCCTTTTGGACCCGCACTGCAAACATAGGTACATTACACTGTTTCATGAAGTGGCGGTCGGTGCTGTTTAAGATGAGGGAAGATTTTTTTTCCTTTCTTTCATGAGCATGGCCTTATTTCTATTACAGCATATTGGATGACTGTCATTCATATTCCATTCACCCAGTTCAATGTAACAGTGATAGGTTTAGGCCACTACATGATACTCAAATGTTCCCTATACAAATAATGAGGTTGCTTCAACCTAAGCTATGAATGAAAGTTTATAACGTAGGTGCACACAGGTCAAGAGAGAGATTTGAGGTGACAGAGTGACACATGGACAGACAGTGACACATTTAATACCGCCTTGCACACTCTTGCCTGCATCTAGCTGATATAGGGTGGAATCATTAGTCTAACAGTTGCAAACAAGACTTTCTATTGGACAAATTCAGGTATGTTTATCCCCGTTTTGTTTCAGTTTAAGAAACGTTTTTCAACAGAATCGGCAGAACGAATACACCCCTGATCACGCTTTCATAGCAGCCATGTTGTATTCCTTCTCGAATTATGCGCTCTCCTCCTCTCACCTTTTCCCTTCGGTTGTGGACTTCAATGCACAACACATCAGCTGTATGTAAGCCAAACTATATCATAACCGCTACACACAGCCTACATCGTTGTCACCATATTAGTTAAAGTAACGTCATAGTCAACATAGCTAATACAACTAACATGTTAGTAAACCCTCTACAATCATGCAGTAATGTTACAGTGTACGGTCAGTAAGCAGTTTAGCACTTACACCGGCGGGCCCCAGTGACAATACATTAGTAAAACCAAAAGCTTACCTTGACTTGGAAGATTTCCAGTGTTGTGTTGGATAGTCATAGCCAGCTAGCTAACATAGCATACCTCTGTTTGAGCAGGGTGTTTGAGTAAGATAAACTAGCTAGCTGCACTTGCTACGTGAAAATAAAAGTGAAAATAAAAATATGAAATATCTCTCCCTCTCTTGCTTCTCCTTCATTTTGGAATACATTAATCTGTTAAAAACTGTTAAACTATTGTCTTTCTTTCTCTTTGAGTCAACTACTCACCACATTTTATGCACTGCAGTGCTAGCTAGCTGTAGCTTATATTTTCAGTACTAGATTCATTCTCTGATCCTTTGATTGGGTGGACATGATGTCAGTTCATGCTGTAAGAGCTCTTATAGGTTGGAGGACACCCTCCGGAAGTTGTCATAATTACTGTGTAAGTCTATGGAAGGGGGTGAGAACCATGAGCCTCCTAGGTTTTGTATTGAAGTCAATGTACCCAGAGGAGGACGGTAGCGAGCTATCATCCAGCTACACCGTGGTGCTACCCTACAGAGTGCTGTTGAGGCTACTGTAGACCTTCATTGCAAAATTGTGTGTTTTAATCAATTATTTGGTGACGTGATTATATTTAGTATAGTTTTATCTAAAAGGGATAACTTTTTTAATGTTTTACAATTTTTATTTTTATTACATTCACTGAGGAGGATGGTTCTCCCCTTCCTCCTCTGAGGAACCTCTACTGGGGCCAGCATAATGCATGCAACTCCTGGCTCCACTAGGTCAACTCTCACTTGACACCTTGGCTTGCCAGGATTATGTCTAAGTGCAGATGCTGTCTTCTTTGTGTGTACTGACTGTCGTCACATAATCTCTCACCCATTAGCAGCTGCTAAACACAGTGTAATGTACACTAGGCTGTCATAACAGAAAAGATAGCAGATAGCATAATGACACCACTTCAACAGAGCGGCTGAAAGACTATGTGAAGAAACACTACCCATTCCTGATAATGGCAATCGCACAGAGATACAGTATATAACGTATAACACTATCTATTCTATTTCTGTGAGTGAACATTCCTATCAGTAATGTAAAGGGAATATTGCATGAATATAGAATGAATATTAGGAGTGATCTATCCGAGGTGGTCTTTCCATTTACAGTACCTAGCATCCCAGGAGTATTGGGAATGCATCAAGGTTTTCTTCATTCATGAAACACTATGGATGTTATGTTTAATATGGGGAAGACAACATGGTATTCATTTGATCGTTTATGGTGGGTTTACTTCCTCCCTCTGCTCGTTTCCCCAGAGGTGTTCCCTCCCTGGCTGGATATAAACTACATCTCAAATGTCTGTTCTGTTCCCACAAGGCCTTCAGGAGACGCATAGAGCAAAACCACCCGGGGATATGAATCAGAATGAATCATCATAAACTGAAGAGGTGTTAAGAGGGGGAACCCATCTGCCAGAAACCGTTTGGAAACTGAATGAAACAGGAGGTATTTACAGTGCCCTCCACTAATATTGACACCCTTGGTAAATATGAGCAAAACGGGCTTTTAATTTTTTTAATTTATTGTTTATCCTCTTGGTCTTTCATTCAAAATATTCACAAAAATCTAACCTTTAATTAAAGTAAAATAATTGAAAGAAAAAATGAATTATCATAAAACTAATATTTTTCTCAAATACAGTGGGGAGAACAAGTATTTGATACACTGCCGATTTTGCAGGTTTTCCTACTTACAAAGCATGTAGAGGTCTGTAATTTTTATCATAGGTACACTTCAACTGTGAGAGACGGAATCTAAAACAAAAATCCAGAAAATCACATTGTATGATTTTTAAGTAATTCATTTGCATTTTATTGCATGACATAAGTATTTGATCACCTACCAACCAGTAAGAATTCCGGCTCTCACAGACCTGTTCGTTTTTCTTTAAGAAGCCTTCCTGTTCTCCACTCATTACCTGTATTAACTGCACCTGTTTGAACTCGTTACCTGTATAAAAGACACCTGTCCACACACTCAAACAGACTCCAACCTCTCCACAATGGCCAAGACCAGAGAGCTGTGTAAGGACATCAGGGATAAAAATGTAGACCTGCACAAGGCTGGGATGGGCTACAGGACAATAGGCAAGCAGCTTGGTGAGAACTGTTGGCGCAATTATTAGAAAATGGAAGAAGTTCAAGATGACGGTCAATCACCCTCGGTCTGGGGCTCCATGCAAGATCTCACCTCTTGGGGCATCAATGATCATGAGGAAGGTGAGGGATCAGTCCAGAACTACACGGCAGGACCTGGTCAATGACCTGAAGAGAGCTGGGACCACAGTCTCAAAGAAAACCATTAGTAACACACTACACCATCATGGATTAAAATCCTGCAGCGCACACAAGGTCCCCCTGCACAAGCCAGCGCATGTCCAGGCCCGTCTGATGTTTGCCAATGACCATCTGGATGATCCAGAGGAGGAATGGGAGAAGGTCATGTGGTCTGATGAGACAAAAATAGAGCTTTTTGGTCTAAACTCCACTCGCCGTGTTTGTTTTAGATTCCGTCTCTCACAGTTGAAGTGTACCTATGATAAAAATGACAGACCTCTACATGCTTTGTAAATAGGAAAACCTGCAAAATCGGCAGTGTATCAAATACTTGTTCTCCCCACTGTATGTGTGTGCTACAATTATTGGCACCCTTCATTCAATACTTTGTGCAACCTCCCTTTGCCAAGATAACAGCTCTGAGTCTTCTCCTATAATGCGTAATGAGGTTGGAGAACACATGGCAAGGGATCTGAGACGATTCCGCCATACAGGATCTCTTCTGCTCCTTCAGCTCATCCCACAGGTTTTCAATGGGGTTTAGGTCAGGGGACTGGAATGGCCATGGCAAAACATTGATTCTGTGGTCAGTGAACCATTTTTGTGTTGATTTTGAGGTGTGTTTTGGATCATTGTCCTGCTGGAAGATCCAACCACCAAGGAGGGACTATTTTGGTCTCATCTGACCATAGCACCCGGTCCCATTGAAAGTTCCAGTAACGTTTGGCAAACTGTAGGCGCTTGAGTTTGTTGTTTGATGACAGCAAAGGCTTTTTTATAGCAACTCTCCCAAACAACTTGTGGTTATGTAGGTGTCATCTGATCGTAGTTTTGAAGACTTTCTGACCCCAAGACCCAACTATCGTCTGCAATTCTCCAGCTGTGATCCTTGCAGATTTTTTGGCCACTCGAACCCACTCCTCACTGTGCGTGGGGTCAATATAGAGACACGTCCTCTTCCAGGCCGATTGTTAGCATCAACAGTTGCTTTAAACTTCTTAATTATTGCCCTGATAGTGGAAATGGGCATTTCCGACTGTTGAGCCATTTTCTTATAGCCATTTCCGGATTTGTGCAGTTCAACAACCTTTTGTCGCACATCATTACTGTATTCTCGGGTCTTTCCCATAGTGATGGATGACAATGGGAACTTGGCCTGTGTGTCACCTCATATTTATACCCCAGTGAAACAGGAAGTCGTGGCTTACCACTTAAGTGTTCCTAATCACTCAGGTGAACTTAAAAACGTAAAATATGAATGGGAATATACTTCAGTTAGATTTTACTCATAAGAATTTCTAGGTTTGCCAATAATTTCAGAGAAAAATATTTATTTCACATTTATTTCTTTCAACCATTTTACTTCAATTAAAGGTTCGATTTTTGTGAATATTTTGAATGAAAGACCAAGAAGATAAGATTTCACAGCCCGTTTTGCTCATATTTATCAAGGGGGTGCCAATATTAGTGGAAGGCACTGTATTACCTGGATAAGAAACACTCATTTCATTTTCCGTTTCAAAACATTTTTCTACAGTGTGCCCTACCTTTGTTGAACTGAAATTGGTACTTAATGCAGGTTAAACCAAGTATATGTTATTCTCCAAATCACGTACAAATGTATCTGATGATTTATGCATGGATGGTGCCCTCATTAATCGTGTCCACGCTTATAAATATCTGGGCATCCCGGATTGATGAAAAGCTAATCTTTCAAAAAGCATGTTGATGAGTTAGTTAAGAATTAAAATGGCCTTATTTTATAGAAATAGGTCATGCCTTTCCATAAATAGGAGAAAACAAATAATTCAGTCGACATTCATACCGGCTATAGACAATGGGGATATTGTCTATATGATTATGAATGCAGCTGCCACTGTATTGAAGCCATTGGACGCAGTTTATCATAGCACACTACTCTTTACTACGTGCGATAGGTTTAGTACACATCACTGCCTTCTGTGTCAGAAAGAAGGCTGGCCCTGAAAGTGTCGTAGATCGATGCATTGCACTGTTTTTGTTTATAAAGCCCTCCTGCATAAACTTCCGTCGTACCTTACTTCATAGGTAACTTATAGAGTATGACATACCAGACCCGGTCTTAGGGATGGCTATATCTGTGGATCCCTTCAATCTCAACTGAGTTGGGAAGATCTACTTTTAGTTTTTTTGCACCTTATGTGTGGAATGATCTCCAATGCACTTTAAAATTGGAGGAATTGGTGCCTCTAGGGTAGGGGTATTCAACCGGGAGTCCGCGGAGGTACTGCAGGGAGTCAGCGTGTGTGTGTGTGTGTATATATATATATTGCCCAAGTGCGCAACTGTATATATATATATATACACACACAGCTCTGGAAAAAATTAAGAGACCACTGCAAAAATATAAGTTTCTCTGGTTTTACTATTTATAGGTATGTGTTTGGGTGAACTTACATTTTTTGTTTTATTGTATAAACTACTGACAACATTTCTCCCAAATTCCAAATAAAAATATTGTCATTTAGAGCATTTATTTGCAGAAAATGACAACTGGTCAAAATAACAAAAAAGATGCAGTGTTGTCAGACCTCGAATAATGCAAAGAAAATAAGTTCATGTTCATTTTTAAACAACACAATACTAATGTTTTAACTAAGGAAGAGTTCAGAAATCAATATTTGGTGGAATAACCCAGATTTTCAATCACAGCTTTCATGCGTCTTTCACATTGATGTTGGGTGAATTTATGCCACTCCTGGCGCAAAAATTCAAGCAGCTCGGCTTTGTTTGATGGCTTGTGACCATCCATCTTCCTCAAGATCACATTCCAGAAGTTTTCAATGGGGTTCAGGTCTGGAGATTGGGCTGGCCATGACAGGGTCTTGATCTGGTGGTCCTCCATCCACACCTTGATTGAACTGGCTGTGTGGCATGGCGCATTGTCCTGCTGGAAAAAACAATCCTCAGAGTTGGGGAACAATGTCAGAGCAAAAGGAAGTACGTTTTCTTCCAGGACAACCTTGTACGTGGCTTAATTCATGTCTGCTTGATTCCAGCATTGCTGAAGCACCCCCAGATCATTACAGATCCTCCACCAAATTTCACAGTGGGTGCGAGACACTGTGGCTTGTAGGCCTCTCCAGGTCTCCGTCTAACCATTAGACGACCAGGTGTTGGGCAAAGCTGAAAATTGGACTCATCAGAGAAGATGACCTTACTCCAGTCCTCTATGGCCCAATCCTAATGGTCTTTTGCAAACCTCAGCCTGGCTCTTCTTTGCTTCTCATTGATGAAGGGCTTTTTTCTAGCTTTGCATGACTTCAGCCCTGCCCCTAGGAGCCTGTTTCAAACCGTCCTCGCCGTGCACTTCACCTCAGCTGCCGTTTGCCATTCTTTTTGTAGGTCACTTGACGTCATCCTACGGTTGTTGAGTGACATTCGAATGAGTTGGCGGTCATCCCGGTCAGTAGAGAGTCGTTTTCGCCCTCTGCCAGTCTGTAGCTTTGTTGTCCCCAATGTCTGCTGCTTGACCTTGTTCTTATGAACCGCCGTCTTTGAAATTTTAAGGATGGAAGCAACCTGACACTCACTGTATCCCTCTGCCAGTAAAGCCAGAATTGAACCCTTCTTTTCCTCACTCAAAACTTTAGGCATGGTCAATAGTTATTTTTTGATTAATATTACTTTTGAGGTACTATTAGCACTGTTTTTGCCATCCAGCTGGTCCTATTGCAAGAGGATAGTGATGACCACAGCAGTGGATTTTATACTTTTCCTCGTTAAATAAGATTTGGTTCATGTGATCACCTAATCAGTACCTAATTCAGTAGAATGAGGTGTGCCTGTGTTGGAATTCAACAGACACTGGAATGGAAAGCTGTCATACATGTAGAGATGCCGATTTAAGAAAAATCTGCAGTGGACTCTTAATTTTTTCGAGAACTATATATATATATATATATATATATATATATATATATATATATATATATATATATATATATACAGTGGGGAGAACAGGTATTTGATACACTGCCGATTTTGCAGGTTTTCCTACTTACAAAGCATGTAGAGGTCTGTCATTTTTATCATAGGTACACTTCAACTGTGAGACACGGAATCTAAAACAAAAATCCAGAAAATCACATTGTATGAATTTTAAGTAATTAATTTGCATTTTATTACATGACATAAGTATTTGATACATCAGAAAAGCAGAACTTAATATTTGGTACAGAAACCTTTGTTTGCAATTACAGAGATCATACATTTCCTGTAGATCTTGACCAGGTTTGCACACACTGCAGCAGGGATTTTGGCCCACTCCTCCATACAGACCTTCTCCAGATCCTTCAGGCTTCGGGGCTGTCGCTGGGCAATACAGACTTTCAGCTCCCTCCAAAGATGTTCTATTGGGTTCAGGTCTGGAGACTGGCTAGGCCACTCCAGGACCTTGAGATGCTTCTTACGGAGCCACTCCTTAGTTGCCCTGGCTGTGTGTTTCGGGTCGTTGTCATGCTGGAAGACCCAGCCACGACCCATCTTCAATGCTCTTACTGAGGGAAGGAGGTTGTTGGCCAAGATCTTGCGATACATGGCCCCATCCATCCTCCCCTCAATATGGTGCAGTCGTCCTGTCCCCTTTGCAGAAAAGCATCCCCAAAGAATGATGTTTCCACCTACATGCTTCACGGTTGGGAAGGTGTTCTTGGGGTTGTACTCATCCTTCTTCTTCCTCCAAACACGGCGAGTGGAGTTTAGACCAAAAAGCTCTATTTTTGTCTCATCAGACCACATGACCTTCTCCCATTCCTCCTCTGGATCATCCAGATGGTCACTGGCAAACTTCAGACGGGCCTGGACATGCGCTGGCTTGAGCAGGGGGACCTTGTGTGCGCTGCAGGATTTTAATCCATGATGGCGTAGTGTGTTACTAATGGTTTTCTTTGAGACTGTGGTCCCAGCTCTCTTCAGGTCATTGACAAGGTCCTGCCGTGTAGTTCTGGACTGATCCCTCACCTTCCTCATGATCATTGATGCCCCAAGAGGTGAGATCTTGCATGGAACCCCAGACCGAGGGTGATTGACCGTCATCTTGAACTTCTTCCATTTTCTAATAATTGCGCCAACAGTTGTTGCCTTCTCACCAAGCTGCTTGCCTATTGTCCTGTAGCCCATCCCAGCCTTGTGCAGGTCTACAATTGTATCCCTGATATCCTTACACAGCTCTCTGGTCTTGGCCATTGTGGAGAGGTTGGAGTCTGTTTGATTGAGTGTGTGGACAGGTGTCTTTTATACAGGTAATGAGTTCAAACAGGTGCAGTTAATACAGGTAATGAGTGGAGAACAGGAGGGCTTCTTAAAGAAAAACTAACAGGTCTGTGAGAGCCGGAATTCTTACTGGTTGGTAGGTGATCAAATACTTATGTCACGCAATAAAATGCACATTAATTACTTAAAAATCATACAATGTGATTTTCTGGATTTTTGTTTTAGATTCCGTCTCTCACAGTTGAAGTGTACCTATGATAAAAATTACAGACCTCTACATGCTTTGTAAGTAGGAAAACCTGCAAAATCGGCAGTGTATCAAATACTTGCCAATCACACTTCTGTGAAATCAAACTGTCCACTTAGGAAGCAACACTGATTGACAATAAATTTCACATGCTGTTGTGCAAATGGAATAGACAACAGGTGGAAATTATAGGCAATTAGCAAGACACCCCCAATAAAGGACTGGTTTTGCAGGTGGTGACCACAGACCACTTCTCAGTTCCTATGCTTCCTGGCTGATGTTTTGGTCACTTTTGAATGCTGGCGGTGCTTTCACTCTAGTGGTAGCATGAGACGGAATCTACAACCCACACAAGTGGCTCAGGTAGTGCAGCTCATCCAGGATGGCACATCAATGCGAGCTGTGGCAAGAAGGTTTGCTGTGTCTGTCAGCGTAGTGTCCAGAGCATGGAGGCGCTACCAGGAGACAGGCCAGTACATCAGGAGACGTGGAGGAGGCCGTAGGAGGGCAACAACCCAGCAGCAGGACTGCTACCTCCGCCTTTGTGCAAGGAGGAGCAGGAGGAGCACTGCCAGAGCCCTGCAAAATGACCTCCAGCAGGCCACAAATGTGCATGTGTCTGCTCAAACGGTCAGAAACAGACTGTTGTATGTGTGTGTATATATATATATATATATATATATATATATATATATATATATATATATATACACACACACACACATACACACACCTATACATATATACACATACAGTGCCTTCGTAAAGTATTCAGACCCCTTGACTTTTTCCACATTTTGTTAAGTTACAGCCTTATTCTAAAATTGATTAAATAAAAAAATCCTCAGCAATCTACACACAATACCCAATTATGACAAAGTGAACAGGTTTTTAGAAATATTTGCACATTTATAAAAAATAAAAAAACAGAAATACCTTATTTACATAAGTATTCAGACCCTTTGCTATGAGACTCGAAATTGAGCTCAGGTGCATCCTGTTTCCATTGATCATCCTTGAGATGTTTCTACAACTTGATTGGAGTCCACCTGTGGTAAGCTCAATTGATTGGAAAGGCACACACCTGTCTATATAAGGTCCCACAGTTGACAGTGCATGTCAGAGCAAAAACCAAGCCGAGGTCGAAGGAATTGTCCGTAGAGCTGGGGAAGGGTTCCAAAAAAGTTTTGCAGCATCAAATGTCCCCATGAACACAGTGGCCTCCATAATTCTTAAATGGAAGAAGTTTGGAACCACCAAAACTCTTCCTAGAGCTGGCCACCGGTCAAACTGAGCAATCAGGGGAGAAGGGCCTTGGTCAGGGAGGTGACCAAGAACCCAATGGTCACGCTGACAGAAGCCACTCCTCAGTAAAAGGCACATGGCAGCGCGCTAGGAGTTTGCAAAAAGGCACCTAAAGGACTCTCAGACCATGAGAAACAAGATTATCTGGTCTGATGAAACCAAGCATCATGCTGTGGGGTTGTTTTTCAGCGGCAGGGACTGGGAGACTAGTCAGTATCAAATCAAATCAAATTTTATTGGCCACATGCGCCGAATACAACAGGTGCAGACATTACAGTGAAATGCTTACTTACAGCCCTTAACCAACAGTGCATTTATTTTTATAAAAAATGTAAAATAAAATAACAAAAAAGTGTTGAGAAAAAAAGAGCAGAAGTAAAATAGGGAGGCTATATATACAGGGGGGTACCGGTGCAGAGTCAATGTGCGGGGGCACCGGCTAGTTGAGGTAGTTGAAGTAATATGTACATGTGGGTAGAGTTAAAGTGACTATGCATAAATAATTAACAGAGCAGCAGCAGCGTAAAAATATGGCGTGGGGGGTGGGGGTGGGGGGCAGTGCAAATAGTCTGGGTAGCCATGATTAGCTGTTCAGGAGTCTTATGGCTTGGGGGTAGAAGCTGTTGAGAAGTCTTTTGGACCTAGACTTGGCACTCCGGTACCGCTTGCCGTGCGGTAGCAGAGAGAACAGTCTATGACTAGGGTGGCTGGAGTCTTTGACAATTTTGAGGGCCTTCCTCTGACACCGCCTGGTTTAGAGGTCATGGATGGTAGGAAGCTTGGCCCCAGTGATGTACTGGGCCGTACGCACTACCCTCTGTAGTGCCTTGCGGTCAGAGGCCAAGCAGTTGCCATACCAGGCGGTGATGCAACCAGTCAGGATACTCTCGATGGTGCAGCTGTAGAATTTTTTGAGGATCTGAGGACCCATGCCAAATCTTTTCAGTCTGCTGAGGGGGAATAGGCTTTGTCGTGCCCTCTTCACGATTGTCTTGGTGTGTTTGGACCATGATAGTTCGTTGGGGATGTGGACACCAAGGAACTTGAAGCTCTCAACCTGTTCCACTACAGCCCTGTCGATGAGAATGGGGGCGTGCTCAGTCCTCTTTTCTTTCCTGTAGTCCACAATCATCTCCTTTGTCTTGGTCACGTTGAGGGAGAGGTTGTTATCCTGGCACCACACGGCCAGGTATCTGACCTCCTCCCTATAGGCTGTCTCATCGTTGTCGGTGATCAGGCCTACCACTGTTGTGTAGTCGGCAAACTTAATGATGGTGTTGGAGTCGTGCCTGGCCATGCAGTCATGGGTGAACAGGGAGTACAGGAGGGGACTGAGCACGCACCCCTGAGGGGCCCCCGTGTTGAGGATCAGTGTGGCAGATGTGTTGTTACCTACCCTTACCACCTGGGGGCGGCCCGTCAGGAAGTCCAGGATCCAGTTGCAGAGGGAGGTGTTTAGTCCCAGGATCCTTAGCTTAGTGATGAGCTTTGAGGGCACTATGGTGTTGAATGCTGAGCTGTAGTCAATGAATAGCATTCCCACGTAGGTGTTCCTCTTGTCCAGGTGGGAAAGAGCAGTGTGGAGTGCAATAGAGTTTGCATCATCTGTGGATCTGTTGGGGCGGTATGCAAATTGGAGTGGGTCTAGGATTTCTGGGATAATGGTGTTGATGTGATCCATGACCAGCCTTTCAAAGCACTTCGTGGCTACAGACGTCAGTGCTACGGGTCGGTAGTCATTTAGGCAGGTTATCTTAGTGTCCTTGGGCACGGGGACTATGGTGGTCTGCTTGAAACATGTTGGTATTACAGACTCAGTCAGGGACATGTTGAAAATGTCAGTGAAGACACTTGCCAGTTGGTCAGCAAATGCTCGGAGTACACGTCCTGGTAATCCGTCTGGCCCTGCGCCTTGTGAATGTTGACCTGCTTAAAAGTCTTACTCACATCGGCTACAGAGAGCGTGATCACATAGTCATCTGGAACAGCTGGTGCTCTCATGCATGCTTCAGTGTTGCTTGCCTCGAACGAGCATAGAAGTGGTTTAGCTCGTCTGGAAGTCTTGTGTCACTGGGCAGCTCGCGGCTGTGCTTCCCTTTGTAGTCTGTAATAGTTTTCAAGCCTTGCCACATCCGACGAGCGTCAGAGCCGGTGTAGTACGATTCAATCTTAGTCCTGTGTTGACTCTTTGCCTGTTTGATGGTTCGTCGGAGGGCATAGCGGGATTTCTTATAAGCTTCCGGGTTAGAGTCCCGCTCCTTGAAAGCGGCAGCTCTACCCTTTAGCTCAGTACGGATGTTTCCTGTAATCCATGGCTTCTGGTTGGGGTATGTACGTACGGTCACTGTGGGGACGACATCATCGATGCACTTATTGATGAAGCCAGTGACTGATGTGGTGTACTCCTCAATGCTATCTGAAGAATCCCGGAACATGTTCCAGCCTGTGCTAGCAAAACAGTCCTGTAGCTCAGCATCTGCGCCATCTGACCACTTTTTTATTAACCAAGTCACTGGTGCTTCCTGCTTTAGTTTTTGCTTATAAGCAGGAATCAGGAGGATAGAGTTATGGTCAGATTTGCTAAATGGAGGGCGAGGGAGAGCTTTGTATGAGTCTCTGTGTGTGGAGTAAAGGTGGTCTAGAGTTTTTTTTCCTCTGGTTGCACATTTAACATGCTGGTAGAAATTAGGTAGAACGGATTTAAGTGTCCCTGCATTAAAGTCCCCGGCCACTAGGAGCGCTGCCTCTGGATGAGCGTTTTCCTGTTGATTTATGGCCTTATACAGCTCATTCAGTGCAATCTTAAATTCCAGCATTGGTTTGTGGTGGTAAATAGACAGCTATGAAAAATATAGATGAAAACTCTCTTGGTAAATAGTGTGGTCTACAGCTTATCATGAGATACTCTACCTCAGGCGAGCAAAACCTCGAGACTTCCTTAGTATTTGATTTTGTGCACCAGCTGTTGTTTACAAATATACACAGACCGCCACCCCTTGTCTTACCGGAGTCAGCCGTTCTATCCTGCCGATGTAGCGTATAGCCCGCTAGCTGTATGTTGTCCATGTCATCGTTCAGCCACGACTCGGTGAAACATAAGATATTACAGTTTTTAATGTCCCGTTGGTAGGATAACCGTAATCTTGATTGATGGGAGAGGCAGTTTACTCGCTCGCCGTCGGATCCTTACAAGGCACCCCGACCTACGTCCACGATATCTCTGTCTCTTCCTCATGTGAATGACGGGGATTTGGGCCTTGTCGGGTGTCTGTAGGATATCCTTTGCGGCCGCCTCGTTGAAGAAAAAATCTTTGTCCAATATGAGGTGAGTAATCGCTGTCCTGATATCCAGAAGCTCTTTTTGGTTATTAGAGACGATGGCAGAAACATTATGTACAAAATAAATTACAAATAACGCGGAAAAACACACATAATAGTACAATTTGTTAGAGCGCTGTAAAATCGAGGCTAAGATGAACGGAGCAACGTACACTACCGGTCAAAAGTTTTAGAACACCTACTCATTCAAGGGTATTTCTTTATTTTTTTATATTTTATACATTGTAGAATAATAGTGAAGACATGAAAACTATGAAATAACACATATGGAATCATGAAGTAACCAAATAAGTGTTAAACAAATCAAAATATTTTTGAGATTTGAGATTCTTCAAAGTAGCCACCCTTTGCCTTGATGACAGCTTTGCACACTCTTGGCACTTTTCCAACAGTCTTGAAGGAGTTCCCACATATGCTGAGCACTTGTTGGCTGCTTTTCCTTCAGTCTGCGGTCCGACTCATCCCAATCATCTCCATTTGGTTGAGGTCGGGGGATTGTGGAGGCCAGGTCATCTGATGCAGCACTCCATAACTCTCCTTCTTGGTAAAATATCCCTTACATAGCCTGGAGGTGTGTTGGGTCATTGTCCTGTTGAAAAACAAATGATAGTCCCACTAAGCCCAAACCAGATGGGATGGCGTATCGCTGCAGAATGCTGTGGTATCCATGCTGGTTAAGTGTACCTTGAATTCTAAATAAATCACAGACAGTGTCACCAGCAAAGCACCCCCACACCATAACACCTCCTCCTCCATGCTTTACGGTGGAAAATACACATGCAGAGATCATCAGTTCACCCACCCCACATCTCACAAAGACACGGCGGTTGAAACCAAAAATCTCAAATTTGGACTCCAGACCAAAGGACACATTTCCACCAGTCTAATGTCCATTGCTCGTGTTTCTTGGCCCAAGCAAGTCTCTTCTTCTTATTGGTGTCCTTTATTAGTGGTTTATTTTCTATAATTCGACCATGAAGGCCTGATTCACACAGTCTCCTCTGAACAGTTGATGTTGAGATGTGTCTGTTACTTGAACTATGTGAAGCATTTATTTGGGCTGCAATTTCTGAGGCTGGTAACTCTAATGAACTTATCCTCTGCAGCAGAGGTAACTCTGGGTCTTCCATTCCTGTGGCGGTCCTCATGAGAGCCAGTTTCATCATAGTGCTTGATGGTTTTTCCGACTGCACTTGAAGAAACTTTCAAAGTTCTTGAAATATTCCGTATTGACTGACCTTCATGTCTTAAAGTAATGATGGACTGTCGTTTCTCTTTGCTTATTTGAGCTGTTCTTGCCATAATATGGACTTGGTATTTTACCAAATAGGGCTATCTTCTGTATAACCCCCCTACCTTGTCACAACACAACTGATTGGCTCAAACGCATTAAGGAAATAAATTCAACAAATAAACGTTTAAGAAGGCACACCTGTTAATTGAAATGCATTCCAGGTGACTACCTCATGAAGCTGGTTGAGAGAATGCCAAGAGTGTGCAAAGCTGTCATCAAGGCAAAGGGTGACTATTTGAAGAATCTCAAATATAAAATATATTTTGAATTGTTCAACACTTTTTTGGTTACTACATGATTCCATATGTGTTATTTCATAGTTTTGATGTCTTCACTATTATTCTACAATGTAGAAAATATTACAAATAAAGAAAAACCCTTGAATCAGTAGGTGTTCTAAAACTTTTGACCGGTAGTGTACAGAGAGATCCATGATGAAAACCTGCTCCAGAGCGCTCAGGACCTCAGACTGGGGCGAAGGTTCACCTTCCAACAGGACAATGACCCTAAGCACACAGCCAAGTCTCTGAATGTCGAGTGGCCCAGCCAGAGCCCGGACTTGAACCTGATCGAACATCTCTGGAGAGACCTGAAAATAGCTGTGCAGCAACACTCCCCATCCAACCTGACAGCGCTTGAGAGGATCTGCAGAGAAGAATGGGAGAAACTCCCCAAATACAGGTGTGCCAAGCTTGTAGCGTCATACCCAAGAAGACTCGAGGCTGTAATCGCTGCCAAAGGTGCTTCAACAAAGTACTGAGTAAAAGGTCTGAATACTTATGTAAATGTGATATTTCCTGTTTTTACTTTGTCATTATGGGTGGGGTATTGTGTGCAGATTGAGGGAAAAAACAATTTAATCAATTTTAGAATAAGGCTGTAACCTAACAAAATGTGGAAAAAGTCAAGGGGTCTGAATACTTTCCGAAGGCACTGTATATAAATATATTTAAAAAAGTGGAATTCTTTATTTCAATATTTTTATAAATATAGCTAGCAACAGAATAAACACATTTTGAATTACATACCTACAGTAGAAAATAGGACAAAAAAATGTTTCATGACGTCAACGTTATTTCTCAAATCCTAATATCGAGCAAAATTACACTCACTGGAGTATCTGACATAGGCTTTGAAAAAGCACCCGTGAGTACCAGTCACGGGAAGTGCTGCAGGCTGCTGGTATGCTTTCTTTCTTGTCTCTATTCAATCCGTATCGTGGAAGTTCAGCATTAATGTGTGGCAATGTTCTCGCGTCAGTGGAGACTGCATTCATGCATATGTCGGCTCAATTGGAAAATTACCTTTACATTTCTATCGCTCAATCTGTAACACTTCAGCGATACAGATTGAATAGAGCCCTTACTTTTTGCCAACACATGGCTAACCTTTGTTTAAACAGCTGCTATTAACAAAAATGTGTTTGGAGTTAACACTTCCTCAAAATAATAAACGATCTACCAAAATGTTCTATGGCTTTTCAGACTGCTATCAGGGGACCTTTTTACTGAAGAATGTGTGTTTATGATTGTGTTTTGCTTTTCATGTATTGTATGATAACGTGTATATGGATGTGAAGTTTAATGTGTATATTGTATTTTGATGTTGAGATGTGTCTGTTACTTGAACTCTGTGAAGCATTTATTTGGGCTGCAATTTCTGACGCTGGTAACTCTAATGAACTTATCCTCTGCAGCAGAGGTAACTCTGGGTCTTCCATTCCTGTGGCGGTCCTCATGAGAGCCAGTTTCATCATAGCGCTTGATGGTTTTTGCGACTGCACTGTACTGTACTGACTGACGTTCATGTCTTAAAGTAATGATGGACTGTCGTTTCTCTTTGCTTATTTGAGCTGTTCTTGCCATAATATGGAATTGGTCTTTTACCAAATAGGGCTATCTTCTGTATACCCCCCCTACCTTGTCACAACACAACTGATTGGCTAAAACACATTAAGAAGGAAAGAAATTCCACAAATTACCTTTTAACAAGGCACACCTGTTAATTGAAATGCATTCCAGGTGACTACCTCATGAAGCTGGTCGAGAGAATGCCAAGAGTGTGCAAAGCTGTCATCAAGGCAAAGGGTGGCTATTTGAAGAATCTCAAATATAACATATTTTGATTTGTTTAACACTTTTTTGGTTACTAGATGATTCCATATGTGTCATTTCATAGTTTTGATGTCTTCACTATTATTCTCCAATGTAGAAAATAGTAAAAAGAAAAGAAAAACCCTTGAATGAGTAGGTGTGTCCAAACTTTTGACTGGTAGTGTATGTTTTTGCCGATGTGGCACTTCCGCATCTGAAGTGAAATGTGACAGAGCTAGAGCGGTGTTTGTCTTCGGACACTACAGACGATTTTATGAGAACGGTTTGGCCTACAAAAACATGTATGGAAGTATATATGGAGACTGTTCAGTGCCAAAACTAAGGGGTTAAATACATGTTTTAAAAAATATTACTGTTTCCTGATCTTTCTTATATATATATATATATATATATATATATCTCAGATATAAGACAGACACCTCAGAACAAACTTCCTTTAGATTTGGTTTTGGGACTATCCACGTAGTGAATCTGTTATTCAATGCTATTGTATGGGCTAATAGCAGTAAAGGGTCTTAAAATTCTAAATCAAATAGCTAAATGGTCCTTGATATAACCTTCTTAAAACAATCCCCCCTGCCCCCGGCTTAGATAGGGCTTAGGACTGTTATGGGATAAGAGAAGGAGAAAAAATCCTTGGCTCTCAATCGAAACATTAGCTCAGAGTAGACTAGAGGGAGTAAACAAAGAATCACATGCACCTCAGATGGATTACAATAACTACTGGCACACTTCCTGAATTGAAAATATCTTTAGAGGCACACACACACACAAAACACTCATTAGCCAGCAGTTGATGCTGGGGCTACACAGTGAGGGGGAGAGTAAGAGGCATGAACAACAATTGGAATCCACAGTTTTCCGATCTCGGAAGGTAAGCAGGGTCGGGCTTGGTTAGTACTTGGAAGACTGCCAGGGAATATCAGGTTCTGTAAGCTTAGGGCGGCAGGTAGCCTAGCAGTTAGAGCGTTGGGCCACTAACCGAAAGGTCACTGGTTAGAATACCCGAGCCGACAAGGTGAAAAGCTGTATGAGCCCTTGAGCAAGGCACTTAACCCTAATTTGCTCCAGAGGCGCTGTACTACTATAGCAGACCCTGTAAAACAACATTTCGCTGCACCTTTTTGTATTTATTTTACCACTATCACAGTCACAGAGCAATTATATATACACACACACTGTACAAGCTTTCAACGTTCAATTACTGCCATGAGCCCTAACTCTGAGAATGTCAGGAATCCAGCGAGACGCCACCGCAAGGCCAGACACCCAGTGGCTACATCCTGAAAGGAGGGACAGGGAGAGAGGGAGGGAGATAGAGAGTGTGTTTGTCAAAGTAAGGAAAACGAGTGCTAGAAAAAAAAGTGCAAGGGAGCAATAGCCAAAGAGCAAGCGGAGAGGGGAAGGAAGGAGGAAAACAAATTAAGGTGAGCGAGAGAGAGATGGGGAAGGAAACGAGTGTGTGATGTTTGCAGTATGACGACGACAAGACAGTTTAAAAATAAAACAAGGCTGGGGTGTGTGTGTGTGTGTGTGGCATTCCATGTCAAGTATAATTAGCTTTTGATGAATGGCATCTGAGGAACTTGCCATGTAGTGCCCATTAGAAAACATGACATGCTTGCTATGGCAAGAAACATCCAGTTCAGGGAAACTGACTTAGACAGGTTCATTAAAACCACTATCTAATTACCTCATGCAAAGAGCATCTAAAGATAGGTCCAAGGCCATAAATGCCTTTTTCACACTACACTGTATGCCTACTGGGTTGACTCAGATCTTTTCTTTTCACATTGTCATTTGCATCATGGCTCCAGCAACTATGGTGGATCCATAACCAGGCCAGTGCAGTACGGCCCATCTCAATAATGCGAAAAAGGGAATAATGGAATCCTTCCATCAGAAACACCCCACAGACAGATTCATTAATGAGTAATCCGGCACACATCTGCAAGGCATCAGCCTAGCTCTCTGGCCTAGCCCCTAGTCATACCCAAATGAACAGACTCTGTTCAATGAAGCATACAAAATATAGAATGTACAAAAATAAATACAACTTTTCAGCTACTTAGCAAAGTGAGCATATCTCTCTCTCTCTCTCATAATTCCTTTGTTCATGGTCCTTTTCAGCTGCAGTGTAAAAAGCTCAAAACATAGCATTACTCGCTGACATGTTGATTGAATCCATAGCAGTCATATGCCAGGGTCATCGGCTAGCTACATTTCTGTTATGGAACAGGTGTGTCTGTAACTTGTGGTCTGGAGAGCTGCTCCAACATGCAATCAGCTCACCTCTCAAGGTCTAGACAGGATCATCATGACCCACAGTTCACTATAGGGAGTGTAGACTGACTGCATCACAACAGCAGTCAATTCTTTATTTTTTCCACATTTTGTTGTTACAGCCTGACTTTAAAATGGATTAAATTGCGATTGTGTCACTGATCTACACACAATACCCCATAATGTCAAAGCAGAATTTTGTTTGTAGAATGAGTTTTTTATTAATAAAAAATGTAAAGCTGAAATGTCTTGAGTCAATAAGTATTCAACTCCTTGGTTATGGGAAGCCTAAATTAGTTCAGGTGTAAAAATGTGCTTAACATATTACGTGTTCAATATTAGTGGTTAACATGATTTTTTTTATGACTACCCCATCTCTGTACCCCACACATACAGATAATTGTAAGGTCCCTCAATTGAGTAGTGAGTTTCAAGCACAGATTCAACCAAACACTAGGGAGGTTTTTCAATGCCTCGCAAAGAAGGGCAGCTATTGGTAGATAGCAGACATATCCCTTTGAGCATGGTGAAGTTATTAATTACACTTTGGATGATGTATCAATGCACCCAGTCAATACTAAGATACAGGCATCCTTCCTAACTCAGTTGCTGGAGAGGAAGGAAACTGCTCAGGGATTTCACCACGAGGAAAATGACTAGTAAATGATCAACAACCAACTTGACAGAGCTTGAAGAATTTTTAAAAGAATAATGTGCAAATATTGTACAATCCATGTGTGCAAAGCTCTTAGACTTACCCAAAAGGACTCAGAGCTGTAATCGCCGCCAAAGTTGCTTCTACAAAGTATTGACTCAGGGGTGTGAATACTTATGTAAATTTGATATTTCTGTATTTCTTTTTAAAAAATTCTAAAAACATGTTTTCACTTTCTCATCATGAGGTATTGTGTGTAGATCGGTGAGAAAAATAAATATTTAATCCATTTTGAATTCACGCTGTAACACAAGTCAAGGGGTATGAACACTTTCTGAAGTGGCCTTCAAGGTTCATTAGCACATGACAAGGAACTGCTTTTATATCTCCTGTCTCCATAGATTTAGTGTGTGTGTGTGTGTGTGTTGTATTGCTACAGGCTCGAACTAAGCACATCTCTTCTTTACCACTTTACTGGCCTTCCAGGACACGTCAGAAGAACTGTGTGCATCGTGTCGCACATGCCGCGACACACACACACATTCATACATACATACATACATACATACATACAACAAGCCTACCTGCAGTTCGGTGGCGGATCCAAAGTAATGTCAGCCAACTCCTTCTGAATTCTGAAATAACGCACAAAAATTAAAATTATATAATTACTTACATGGTCTTGATTCTTACAGCAGATAACTAATATGGAACAAGCATAGCCGCAGGAAGTAGTTTGGGGGGGGGGGGGGGGGGCTATGGGAACAAGATACAGTGGGGAGAACAAGTATTTGATAACCTGCAAAATCGGCAGTGTTTCCTACTTACAAAGCATGTAGAGGTCTGTAATTTTTATCATAGGTACACTTCAACTGTGAGAGACGGAATCTAAAAATTCAGAAAAAAATTTCCAGAAAATCACATTGTATGATTTTTAAGTAATTAATTTGCATTTTATTGCATGACATAAGTATTTGATCACCTACCAACCAGTAAGAATTCCGGCTCTCACAGACCTGTTAGTTTTTCTTTAAGAAGCCCTCCTGTTCTCCACTCATTACCTGTATTAACTGCACCTGTTTGAACTCGTTACCTGTATAAAAGACACCTGTCCACACACTCAATCAAACAGACTCCAACCTCTCCACAATGGCCAAGACCAGAGAGCTGTGTAAGGACATCAGGGATAAAAATATAGACCTGCACAAGGCTGGGATGGGCTACAGGACAATAGGCAAGCAGCTTGGTGAGAAGGCAACAACTGTTGGCGCAATTATTAGAAAATGGAAGAAGTTCAAGATGACGGTCAATCACCCTCGGTCTGGGGCTCCATGCAAGATCTCACCTCGTGGGGCATGAATGATCATGAGGAAGGTGAGGGATCAGCCCAGAACTACACGGCAGGACCTGGTCAATGACCTGAAGAGAGCTGGGACCACAGTCTCAAAGAAAACCATTAGTAACACACTACGCCGTCATGGATTAAAATCCTGCAGCACACGCAAGGTCCTCCTGCTCAAGCCAGCGCATGTCCAGGCCCGTCTGAAGTTTGCCAATGACCATCTGGATGATCCAGAGGAGGAATGGGAGAAGGTCATGTGGTCTGATGAGACAAAAATAGATATTCTTGGTCTAAACTCCACTCGCCGTGTTTGGAGGAAGAAGAAGGATGAGTACAACCCCAAGAACACCATCCCCACCGTGAAGCCTGGAGGTGGAAACATCATTCTTTGGGGATGCTTTTCTGCAAAGGGGACAGGACGACTGCACCATATTGAGGGGAGGATGGATGGGGCCATGTATCGCGAGATCCAACAACCTCCTTCCCTCAGTAAGAGCATTGAAGATGGGTCGTGGCTGGGTCTTCCAGCATGACAACGACCTGAAACACACAGCCAGGGCAACTAAGGAGTGGCTCCGTAAGAAGCATCTCAAGGTCCTGGAGTGGCCTAGCCAGTCTCCAGACCTGAACCCAATAGAAAATCTTTGGAGGGAGCTGAATGTCCGTATTGCCCAGCGACAGCCCCGAAACCTGAAGGATCTGGAGAAGGTCTGTATGGAGGAGTGGGCCAAAATCCCTGCTGCAGTGTGTGCAAACCTGGTCAAGACCTACAGGAAACGTATGATCTCTGTAATTGCAAACAAAGGTTTCTGTACCAAATATTAAGTTCTGCTTTTCTGATGTATCAAATACTTATGTCATGCAATAAAATGCAAATTAATTACTTACAAATCATACAATGTGATTTTCTGGATTTTTGTTTTAGATTCCGTCTCTCACAGTTGAAGTGTACCTATGATAAAAATTACAGACCTCTACATGCTTTGTAAGTAGGAAAACCTGCAAAATCGGCAGTGTATCAAATACTTGTTCTCCCCACTGTACATTTTCATGGCAGACAACCAAAATGTCCAGAAGGCTAATTTTACCAAAGGATCGAGACTGAGATAGTAAAACAGGTTGAGCACAAACATATACAGTTGAAGTCGGAAGTTTACATACACTTAGGTTGGAGTCATGAAAACTCGTTTTTCAACCACTCCACAAATTTCTTGTTAACACACTATCGTTTTGGCAAGTTGGTTAGGACATCTACTTTGTGCATGACACAAGTCATTTTTCCAACAATTGTTTACAGACAGATTATTTCACTTATAATTCACTGTATCACAATTCCAGTAGGTCAGAAGTTGACTGTGTTGACTTCTGACTTGTTGACTTCACTAAGTTGACTGTGCCTTTAAACAGCTTGGAAAATTCTAGAAAATGATGTCATGGCTTTAGAAGCTTATAATAGGCTAATTGACATAATTTGAGTCAATTGGAGGTGTAGCTGTGGATGTATTTCAAGGCCTACCTTCAAACTCAAACTCAGTGCCTCTTTGCTTGACATCATGGGAAAATCAAAAGAAATCAGCCAAGACCTCAGGAAAAAAATAGTAGACCTCGTTCATCCTTGGGAGCAATTCCCAAACGCCTGAAGGTACCACGTTCATCTGTACAAACAATAGTGCGCAAGTATAAACACCATGGGACCACGCAGCCGTCATAGCACTCAGGAAGGAGTGTCTCCTAGAGATGAACGTACTTTGGTGCGAAAAGTGTAAATCATTCCCAGAACAACAGCAAAGGACCTTGTGAAGATGCTGGAGGAAACAGGTACAAAAGTATCTATATCCACAGTAAAACGAGTCCTATATTGACATACAGTGGGGAAAAAAAGTATTTAGTCAGCCACCAATTGTGCAAGTTCTCCCACTTAAAAAGATGAGAGAGGCCTGTAATTTTCATCATAGGTAGATGTCAACTATGACAGACAAAATGAGGGGAAAAAAATCCAGAAAATCACACTGTAGGATTTTTTATGAATTTATTTGGAAATTATGGTGGAAAATAAGTATTTGGTCAATAACAAAAGTTTCTCAATACTTTGTTATATACCCTTTGTTGGCAATGACACAGGTCAAACGTTTTCTGTAAGTCTTCACAAGGTTTTCACACACTGTTGCTGGTATTTTGGCCCATTCCTCCATGCAGATCTCCTCTAGAGCAGTGATGGGGGCTGTCACTGGGCAACACAGACTTTCAACTCCCTCCAAAGATTTTCTATTGGGTTGAGATCTGGAGACTGGCTAGGCCACTCCAGGACCTTGAAATGCTTCTTACGAAGCCACTCCTTCGTTGCCCGGGCGGTGTGTTTGGGATCATTGTCATGCTGAAAGACCCAGCCACGTTTCATCTTCAATGCCCTTGCTGATGGAAGGAGGTTTTCACTCAAAATCTCACGATACATGGCCCCATTCATTCTTTCTTTTACACGGATCAGTCGTCCTGGTCCCTTTGCAGAAAAACAGCCCCAAAGCATGATGTTTCCACCCCCATTCTTCACAGTAGGTATGGTGTTCTTTGGATGCAACTCAGCATTCTTTGTCCTCCAAACACGACGAGTTGAGTTTTTACCAAAAAGTTATATTTTGGTTTCATCTGACCATATGACATTCTCCCAATCCTCTTCTGGATCATCTAAATGCACTCTAGCAAACTTCAGACGGGCCTGGACATGTACTGGCTTAAGCAAGGGGACACGTCTGGCACTGCAGGATTTGAGTCCCTGGCGGCGTAGTGTGTTACTGATGGTAGGCTTTGTTACTTTGGTCCCAGCTCTCTGCAGGTCATTCACTAGGTCCCCCCGTGTGGTTCTGGGATTTTTGCTCACCGTTCTTGTGATCATTTTGACCCCACGGGGTGAGATCTTGCGTGGAGCCCCAGATCGAGGGAGATTATCAGTGGACTTGTATGTCTTCCATTTCCTAATAATTGCTCCCACAGTTGATTTCTTCAAACCAAGCTGCTTACCTATTGCAGATTCAGTCTTCCCAGCCTGGTGCAGGTCTACAATTTTGTTTCTGGTGTCCTTTGACAGCTCTTTGGTCTTGGCCATAGTGGAGTTTGGAGTGTGACTGTTTGAGGTTGTGGACAGGTGTCTTTTATACTGATAACAAGTTCAAACAGGTGCCATTAATACAGGTAACGAGTGGAGGACAGAGGAGCCTCTTAAAGAAGAAGTTACAGGTCTGTGAGAGCCAGAAATCTTGCTTGTTTGTAGGTGACCAAATACTTATTTTCCACCATAATTTGCAAATAAATTCATAAAAAATCCTACAATGTGATTTTCTGCATTTCTTTTCTCAATTTGTCTGTCATAGTTGACGTGTACCTATGATGAAAATTACAGGCCTCTCATCTTTTTAAGTGGGAGAACTTGCACAATTGGTGGCTGACTAAATACTTTTTTCCCCCACTGTAACCTGAAAGGCCGCTCAGCAAGGAAGAAGCCACTGCTCCAAAACCGCCATAAAAAATCCAGACTACGGTTTGCAACTGCACATGGGGACAAAGATCGTACTTTTTGGAGAAATGTCCTCTGGTCTGATGAAACAAAAATACAACTGTTTGGCCATAATGAACATCGTTATGTTCGGAGGAAAAAGGGGTTGGCTTGCAAGCCGAAGAACACCAACCCAACCGTGAAGCACGGGGGTGGCAGCATCATGCTGTGGGGGTGCTTTGCTGCAAGAGGGACTTCTGCACTTCACAAAATAGATGGCATCATGAGGAAGGAAAATGATGTGGATATATTGAAGCAACATCTCAAGACATCAGTCAGGAAGTTAAAGCTTGGTCGCAAATGGGTCTTCCAAATGGACAATGACCCCAAGCATACTTCCAAAGTTGTGGCAAAATGGCTTAAGGACAACAAAGTCAAGGTATTGGAGTGGCCATCATAAAGCCCTGACCTCAATCCTATAGAAAATGTGTGGGCAGAACTGAAAAAGCGTGTGCTAGCAAGGAGGCCTACAAACCTGACTCAGTTACACCAGCTCTGTCAGGAGGAATGGGCCAAAATTCACCCAACATATTGTGGGAAGCTTGTGGAAGGCTACCCGAAACGTTTGACCCAAGTTAAACCATTTAAAGGCAATGCTACCAAATACTAATTGAGTGTATGTAAACTTCTGACCCACTGGGAATGTGATGAAAGAAATAAAAGCTGAAATAAATCTCTCTCTACTATTATTCTGACATTTCACATTCTTAACATAAAGTGGTGATCCTAACTGACCTAAAACAGGGAATTTTTACTAGGATTAAATGTCAGGAATTGTGAAAAACTGAGTTTAAATATATTTGGCTAAGGTGTATGTAAACTTCCGACTTCAACTGTACATTAACTCCACTGTGCATTTTCTTTTAGCTTTCCTCTTACCACAATTTCACAATAAAAACTTCAAGTTAATATTCAAATTAGTTAGTCATCCAATGAATCATAGGTTATTTAAAGTTTATGACAACCGTGCACTGAAGATGGTTGAGAACAATTTAAAACGGTCAAAAAATATTTATATACACAACAGAATTCAGAAAATGGTCCACTGCAAATCAAACACAGTGACGCGCCAGTCAATGATCAAATCAAATCAAATTTTATTTGTCACATGCGCAGAATACAACAGGTGTAGACCTTACAGTGAAATGCTTACTTACAAGCCCTTAACCAACAATGCAGTTTTAAGAAAGAATACAACAAAAATCACAAACAAATACAATATAAAATAATATGAAATAAAAGTAACAAATAATTAAAGAGTAGCAGTAAAAATAACAATAGCGAGGCATTTACATGGGGTACCGAGTCAATGTGCGGGGGCACCGGTTAGTAGAGGTAATTGAGGTAATATGTACATGCAGGCAGAGTTATTAAAGTGACTATGCGTATAACTGCAAATAGTCTGGGTAGCCATTTGATTAGATGTTCAGGAGTTTTATGGCTTGAGGGTAGAAGCTGTTTAGAAGCCTCTTGGACCTAGACTTGGCGCTCCGGTACCGCTTGCCGTGCGGTAGCAGAGAGAACAGTCTATGACTAGGGTGGCTGGAGTCTGACCATTTTTAGGGCCTTCCTCTGACACCGCCTGGTATAGAGGTCCTGGATGGCAGGAAGCTTGGCCCCAGTGATGTACTGGGCCGTACGCACTACGCTCTGTAGTGCCTTGCGGTCGGAGGCCGAGCAGTTGCCATACCAGGCAGTGATGCAACCAGTCAGGATGCTCTCGATGGTGCAGCTGTAGAACCTTTTGAGGATGAGGAACCATGCCAAATCTTTTCAGTCTCCTTAGGGGGAATAGGTTTGGTTGTGCCCTCTTCACGACTGTCTTGGTGTGCTTGGACCATGTTAGTTTGTTGGTGATGTGGACACCAAGGAACTTAAAGCTCTCAACCTGCTCCACTACAGCCCCGTCAACGAGAATGGGGGCGTGCTCGGTCCTCTTTTTTTTCCTGTAGTCCACAATCATCTCCTTTGTCTTGATCACATTGAGGGAGAGGTTGTTGTCCTGGCACCACACGGCCAGGTCTCTGACCTCCTCCCTATAGGCTGTCTCGTCGTTGTCGGTGATCAGGCCTACCACTGTTGTGTCATCGGCAAACTTAATTATGGTGTTGGAGTCAAGAGTGGCTGCATCGTGAGCTACTGTATTACAAAATATCAACTCAATGAAACATTGTATTTATTTCACAGCCACAGCAACAATTAGCCTAGTCCTTACCTTTTGGCGCTGGTGGAGAGGAGTTTGGAGGTCTTGCTCATGCTGGCTTTGCTTTCTGCTCGTTTCTTAGGCACGTTTTTTTCTAACTGCTGATGAGTTGAGGAAGAAGAACTTATGCTGGCACGCGAATCCTCATCCGACATACCGATCTGTACAGACAAAAACAAAAAGCAAAATTCAGGCTACAGAAAAACAACAAACACACCTAAGATCTAAACCCCCCAGCTCAGCAGCACTGCCAATTTTCAATGTATACTATCAATAACAAGCGGCAACAATGAGACCTTTAGCCTAACTAAAGACTAGGCTCCAACCAACGATGGGTTCATCGGTTTACAGACTCAATTCAATATGAACTTATCCTGCTTATAGTCAAATAATTATCCCCAGTCTTTCTTAAGGCTCTAAGAGATTAACCTACTGACCTTATGCTAATGTTTGCACTGAAGCGTTATTTTAGCTGGGTTGTGCTACAACAAAGGAGCACACTCTTATTGTGAAATGGTTACATTTCATTACAGCCAAATAAGAACAGCGAGGGGGTTGCCTATTGCCCTCAATGTATTAAATAGCCCAATGTAGCCTAAAATGGATTGGGCAATGCCAATGTCTTATTCGTTTGGGGAACCTTCCTCATTCCCACTGAGTGAGTATTCATTGACTTGATGAAACTTTCACTTTGAAATCAGACGCTCTTCAATCAAATACCCATAAAAGAATATGCCGAATATTTATGCCAAATTAGTGGAATCTGTAGACCGAAGCCAATGTGTTTTACAATTCGATGTTATATTGGCATCTTTATCCCTCGACAGGCAGCTAAAGCTGATCTCAGTCCAGTCATTAGGACGGACCATTTTCAATTTCCCCCGACGGCTAGATCCTATCCACCGTCGAGATCCAAATGTCGACCCCCCCCAGACAATACAATATGGATACATATTTCACGATATTTTAAAAACATTTAGTGTTAGATAGGCCCACCTTTCTTTGTGTCTGTGAGTGCCTCCGTCGCCTGGACGCGTGCCTTTTGCCTCTCGCAGAGCGGAAGTGTGGGTGCAACAGCAGAGGCAGCAGCAGACGAAGCTACGGTTAATCCAGGGCAATGGATTCCCTCTCGCTTGGGCACACTCGATGACAACGTGAAATTGAGAGCTAGCTGCACACTACTCTAAAATTGGAAAAGAGCGAGTTTATTCAAACAGACCATTGTGGACATAAGCCTACACACTGAACAAAAATATAAACGCAACATGCAACAATTTCAAAGATTTTACTGAGTTACAGTTCATAGAAATCAGTCAATTTAAATAAATAAATTAGGCCCCAATCTATTGATTTCACATAACTGGGAATCCAGATATGCATCTGTTGGTCACAGATACCTTTAAAAAAAGGTAGGGGTGTGGATCAGAAAACCAGTCATTATCTGGTGTGCCACTACTTGCCCCATGCAGCGCGAAACATTTCCTTTGCATAGAGTTGATCAGACTGTTAATTGTAGCCTGTGGAATGTTGTCCCACTACTCTTCAATGGCTATGCGAAGTTGCTGGATGTTGGCGGGAACTGGAACACACTGTCTGTCGTACACGTCAATCCAGAGCATCCATAACATGCTCAATGTGTGACATGTCTGGTGAGTATGCAGGCCATGGAAGAACTGGGACATTTTCAGCTTCCAGGAATTGTGTACAGATCCTTGCGACATGGGGCTGTGCATTATCATGCTGAAACAAGAGGTGATGGTGGCGGATGAATGGCAAGACAATGAGCCTCAGGATCTCGTCACAGTATCTCTGTGCATTCAAATTGCCATCGATAAAATGTAATTGTTTTTGTTGTCCGTAGCTTATGCCTGCCCATACCATAACCCCACCGCCACCATGGGGCACTCTGTTCCCAATGTTGACATCAGCAAACCGCTCGCCCACACGACACCATACACGCTGTCTGCCATCTGCCCAGTACAGTTGAAACTGGGATTCATCCATGAAGAGCACACTTTTCCAGCGTGCCAGTGGTCATTGAAGGTGAGCGTTTGCCCACTGAAGTCGGTTTGGACGCCGAACTGCAGTCAGATCAAGACCCTGGTGAAGACGACGAGTACGCAGATGAGCTTCCCTGAGACGGTTTCTGACAGTTTGTGCAGAAATTCTTCGGTTGTGCAAACCCAGTTTCATCAGCTGTCCGGGTGGCTGGTCTCAGACAATCCCACAGGTGAAGAAGCCGGATGTGGAGGTCCTGGGCTGGCGTGGTTACACATGGTCTGCGGTTGTGAGGCCGGTTGGATGTACTGCCAAATTCTCTAAAACGACATTGGTAGAGAAATGACATTAAATGATATTGCAACAGCTCTGGTGGACATTCCTGCAGTCAGCATGCCAATTGCATGCTCCCTCAAAACTTGAGACATCTGTGGCATTGTGTTGTGTGACAAAACTGCCCATTTTAGAGTGGCATTTTATTGTCCCAAGCACAAGGTGCACCTGTGTAATGATCGTCCTGTTTAATCAGATTCTTGATTTGCCACACCTGTCAGGTGGATGGATTATCTTTGCAAAGGAGAAATGCTCACTAACAGGGATGTAAACAAATATGTGCACAGAATTTGAGAGAAATAAGGTTTTTGTGTTTTATTTCAGCTCATGAAACCAACACTTTACATGTTGAATTTATATTTTTGTTCAGTGTGTGTGTGTGTGTATGTATGTATGTACAGTGGGGAAAAAAAGTATTTAGTCAGCCACCAATTGTGCAAGTTCTCCCACTTAAAAAGATGAGAGAGGCCTGTAATTTTCATCATATGTATACGTCAACTATGACAGACAAATTGAGAAAAAAAATTCCAGAAAATCACATTGTATGATTTTTAATGAATTTATTTGCAAATTATGGTGGAAAATAAGTATTTGGTCACCTACAAACAAGCAAGATTTCTGGCTCTCACAGACCTGTAACTTCTTCTTTAAGAGGCTCCTCTGTCCTCCACTCGTTACCTGTATTAATGGCACCTGTTTGAACTCGTTATCAGTATAAAATACACCTGTCCACAACCTCAAACAGTCACACTCCAAACTCCACTATGGCCAAGACCAAAGAGCTGTCAAAGGACACCAGAAACAAAATTGTAGAACTGCACCAGGCTGGGAAGACTGAATCTGCAATAGGTAAGCGGCTTGGTTTGAAGAAATCAACTGTGGGAGCAATTATTAGGAAATGGAAGACATACAAGACCACTGATAATCTCCCTCGATCTGGGGCTCCACGCAAGATCTCACCCCGTGGGGTCAAAATGATCACAAGAACGGTGAGCAAAAATCCCAGAACCACACGGGGGGACCTAGTGAATGACCTGCAGAGAGCTGGGACCAAAGTAACAAAGCCTACCATCAGTAACACACTACGCCGCCAGGGACTCAAATCCTGCAGTGCCAGACGTGTCCCCCTGCTTAAGCCAGTACATGTCCAGGCCCGTCTGAAGTTTGCTAGAGTGCATTTGGATGATCCAGAAGAGGATTGGGAGAATGTCATATGGTCAGATGAAACCAAAATATAACTTTTTGGTAAAAACTCAACTCGTCGTGTTTGGAGGACAAAGAATGCTGAGTTGCATCCAAAGAACACCATACCTACTGTGAAGCATGGGGGTGGAAACATCATGCTTTGGGGCTGTTTTTCTGCAAAGGGACCAGGACGACTGATCCGTGTAAAGGAAAGAATGAATGGGGCCATGTATCGTGAGATTTTGAGTGAAAACCTCCTTCCATCAGCAAGGGCATTGAAGATGAAACGTGGCTGGGTCTTTCAGCATGACAATGATCCCAAACACACCGCCCGGGCAACGAAGGAGTGACTTCGTAAGAAGCATTTCAAGGTCCTGGAGTGGCCTAGCCAGTCTCCAGATCTCAACCCCATAGAAAATCTTTGGAGGGAGTTGAAAGTCTGTGTTGCCCAGCGACAGCCCCAAAACATCACTGCTCTAGAGGAGATCTACATGGAGGAATGGACCAAAATACCAGCAACAGTGTGTGAAAACCTTGTGAAGACTTACAGAAAACGTTTGACCTGTGTCATTGCCAACAAAGGGTATATAACAAAGTATTGAGAAACTTTTGTTATTGACCAAATACTTATTTTCCACCATCATTTGCAAATAAATTCATTAAAAATCCTACAATGTGATTTTCTGGAGAAAAAAATTCTCATTTTGTCTGTCATAGTTGACGTGTACCTATGATGGAAATTACAGGCCTCTCTCATCTTTTTAAGTGCGAGAACTTGCACAATTGGTGGCTGACTAAATACTTTTTTCCCCCACTGTGTATATATATATATATATATATATATATATATATATTCAGTACATTGTAATACTTCTGACAGCCAACCTTTTAATTCTACCCATAACTTTTGGACTTTATAGCATTCCCAGAAGGCATGGATTATTGAGTCATTGTTAGTTTTACACTTAAGACATGACTCTGCCGTTGTGCTGTAGAATTTGTGAATTTTGTCCCTTGTGTAATAAATTCTATACATTAGTTTATACTGGATTAAGCGTAAATTAACTGTAATTTTGTTAGTTATGTTCCAACACTACATCCATCTTGTGCCAATGTTAGTTATTTTTAAGTCATGGTTCCAATAGTTTAAACATTTTTCTAAGAGATTGTCAGTTGGATAGGCTTTCTGCAAGGTTTTATATACAGTACCAGTCAAAAGTTTGGACACACCTACTCATTCAAGGGTTTTTCTTTATTTTTACTATTTTCTACATTGTAGAATAATAGTGAAGACATCAAAACTATGAAATAACACATATGGAATCATGTAGTAACCAAAGAAGTGTTAAACAAATCAAAATATATTTTAAAGTAGCCACCCTTTGCCTTGATGACAGCTTTGCACACTCTTGGCATTCTCTTAACCAGCTTCATGAGGTAGTCACCTGGATTGCATTTCAATTAACAGGTGTGCCTTGTTAAAAGTTAATTTGTGGAATTTATTTCCTTCTTGAGCCAATCAGTTGTGTTGTGACAAGGTAGGGGTGGTATACAGAAGATGGCCCTATTTGGTAAAAGACCAAGTCCATATTATGGCAAGAACAGCTCAAATAAGCAAAGAGAAACGACAGTCCATCATTACTTTAAGACATGAAGGTCAGTCAATCCAGAAAATGTCAATGACTTTGAAAGTTTCTTCAAGTGCAGTCGCAAAAACCATCAACTGCTATGATGAATCTGGCTCTCATGAGGACCGCCACAGGAAAGGAAGACCCAGAGTTATCTCTGCTGCAGAGGATAAGTTCATTAGAGTTACCAGCCTCAGAAATTGCAGCCCAAACAAATGCTTCACAGAGTTCAAGTAACAGACACATCTCAACATCAACTGTTCAGAGGAGACTGCGTGAATCAGGCCTTAATGGTCGAATTGTTGCAAAGAAACCACTACTAAAGGACACCAATGAGAAGAAGAGACTTGCTTGAGCCAAGAAACACAAGCAATGGACATTAGACTGGTGGAAATCTGTCCTTTGGTCTGATGAGTCCAAATTTGAGATTTTTGGTTCCAACCGCTGTGTCTTTGTGAGATGCAGAGTAGGTGAACGGATGATCTCCACATGTGTGGTTCCCACCGTGAAGCATGGAAGAGGAGGTGTGATGGTGTGGGGGTGCTTTGCTGGTGACACTGTCTGATTTATTTAGAATTCAAGGCAAACTTAACCAGCATGGCTACCACAGCATTCTGCAGCGATGCACCATCCCATCTGGTTTGCGCTTAGTGGGACTATCATTTGTTTTTCAACAGGACAATGACCCAAAACACACCTCCAGGCTGTGTAAGGGCTATTTGACCAAGAATGAGAGTGATGGACTGATGCATCAGATGACCTAGCCTCCACAATCACCTGACCTCAACCCAATTGAGATGGTTTGTTTTGATGAGTTGGACCGCAGAGTGAAGTAAAAGCAGCCAATAAGTGCTCAGCATATGTGGGAACTCCTTCAAGACTGTTGGAAAAGTATTCCAGGTGAAGCTGGTTGAGAGAATGCCAAGAGTGTGCAAAGCTGTCATCAAGGCAAAGGGTGGCTACTTTGAAGAATCTCAAATATGAAATATATTTTGATTTGTTTAACACTTTTTTGGTTACTACATGATTCCATATGTTATTTCATAGTTTTGATGTCTTCACTATTATTCTACAAAGTAGAAAATAGCAAAAATAAAGAAAAACCCTTGAATGAGTAGGTATGTCCAACCTTTTGACTGGTACTGTATATAATGCAGAGGAGGCTGGTGGGAGGAGTTATAGGAGGACAGGCTCATTGTAATTGCTGGAATGGAATTAATGGAACGGAATCAAACGTGGTTTCCATATCTTTGTGTTTGATACCATTCCATTTATTCCATTCCAGCCATTACAATGAGCCATCCTCCTATAGCTCCTCCCACCAGCCTCCACTGATATAATGTTATGTGCTCAATACATCATGAAAAAGTGAAGTCACCAGAAACTCCCAATAATCAGCAGAGGGTGACAGAGAGAGATGTGTTCTTATGTTCTTTATGATGGTCATATTAGGTTACATGAAGTTTCCTTCATGTCAAAGCATTCCTGCCAAATTGGCTCCCATCCTCTTATTGCAGGTAGCAATGGGCCATGTAGGCTAATGGATAACCGAGCGAAGACGCTAACTTGCAGGTACATGTAGGTTACTGTTTTATACAGTCAGAACTCACCTGGTGTAGTGGCTTCACCACATGGGATGGCTTCTTCAATGTGATGATGGCAGACCACAAGATGTTGTCCATACAAAGTCCACTGAACTGCATTTTTTATGTATACACATTACCAATATTGGTCTTAAAGGGTTCATTTGAGTGCAGTAGGCTACAGGGCAAACGGTCAACCTCTCCAGTCAGAGGGTCTGATTGAGCCTAACCTTAACCCACGGACCAGCACCACCAACGTGTGGGATTTACTGTCCTCAAAGGAGGAAGAACACACCATACCGGCAGCCAGTCCCTCAAAGGTTGAGAGATATTAGATATGTATTGTCTCCATTTTCAATTGTTTAGTCACTTTGTAGACTAGGGTCTCGTTAAGTCTTTACCAACCATTTCCCCCTGCCCTGGTGTCTTAGGAAAAGCTGGGGGTGGAGAAGGTTGAGGAATAGAACAAGGGAGGTTGTGAGGCTCTGATGCACCAGAAACAATAATCTTTCTTCTTCTCAGTGTGGGGTAGAGATGAAGAGGTGGGGGAGGTGGAGTACCCCTTCCCCTTCCATTCCCTGCCTGTCAACAATAATTACTTCCCTCCTTTGGTGTCTCTCCACTTTGCCGCTTCTCTTTGCCTAATAGGAATTTGGATCCAACCTACACAAAATAATTTACGGCTGCACAAAACAGAGTTGTAAGGCCTGACTCCACTCCTGTCCACACTGGCTGTGAAAAGGCAATGATTATACAAATTCATCCTGGGTCAGTTCTCTTCTCACCCCTAATGCTGCTACAGTCTCTCTAAAGAGGGCTGAGCAATCCATGTGCAAGAGGGAGGATCTGGTGTTGGTTTATGTTGGAATAGGCCCACAATGACTGAGAGGCCATTGTCGTAATTAGCAATAAGAAGCAGCATTGCTGCCTAATTAATAATGAATGAACTCTTAACTAATAAATCATTTTCACAAAAGAAGACTCCACAAAACTCAAAACCAAACATTTAATTTGGAATGTTCCTTTCATGAAAACCTGCAACACATTAGGTGTGAAGGCATGCATAAATATGTTGAGGCTCAAGATACTGTCTATGTTCTGTTCCATTGCAGGGGGTGTCCTACATTTTGGGACTGGAATGTTAGGAACTAAACTGGGGTAGTTCTAGTGGTTGGAACTTGGAACTGTAGAATTACAGAATTGAATCTCAGAACTGTCACTGTGAATAGACAGGGGACAAGATGAGAGTTCTGAAATTGAACATGCAGTAGCTTTAACTTTCATCACTGATCATAAAAAGGAAAAGTTATTGAAAGTGGAGCTTTAAAATTTGACATGAGAAAATAACAAACCATCTAAAATGGGTATATAATATTATAGTATTTTTTTAGTAAGATTTTATTAAATATTTTGCAACACAGAACACACATACAAACGACAACATACAGACGTACACAAACTTTCACAACATCACCCCAGTCCAGACCTACCTGCTCCACCCCACATCTCCAGCGCCCGCATCACTCTCCACCACATGGCCTCAAACTGCACCATTTATTTTCTCTCCATCCCCCATGCACTTTCAACATTTAGATAATAAAGCATTTGACCTTTCCATTGTGTTAACGATGGAGGATTGGTTGATTTCCAGTTTTTACGTATACGTGTTTTTCAAAATGATTGACGAGAAAAGTATTGTCCAACCCATCGGGTATACATTTACATTTTAGTCATTTAGCAGACGCTCTTATCCAGAGCGACTTACAGTTAGTGCGTTCATCTTAAGATAGCTAGCTGGGACAACCACATATCACAGGCATAGTAAGTACACGGAGGACAGAAATTATTAAATATTAAAGCATTAGACCTATCACTAAAAGCTTCAGTCTTACAAAAGTTATACTTAAATCCGAACTGGTTCTCAAGCAAATTAGTAAGATTGTCTCACCCAATGTTCAAGAAAGGCCTTTTTCCCTTTATTCAGATTACAACCTCACACTTTCAGTTATTTGAAAAGGAAATAATCTCCCAAATGTCACTATTTCTAAAACAAGCCATAGAAAGTTGGTTGCAATTTCAATTTAATCCTCCAGAAACGACAGAACAAATAATGCAACAAATATTGTGGTTAAATTCAAATATACTAATTGACAAAAAACCTTTATTTTTTGACAGAATGTTTAAAAAAGGTATAATCTTTGTAAATGATATCATCGGTAGGACTGGTGGAGTTATGACGCACATGCAGCTAACAAAAACATATGGAAATGTCTGCTCTACCCAAAATTACAACCAAATAATGGCAGCTTTACCGCAAAAATGGAAGAGGAACGTGGAAGGGGGAGAAAGTAAGGAACTTGTCTGTCGGCCTTGCATTAAAGAACATAATTGGTTAAGGAAAACTGTGATAAATAAAAAAATATATCAGTTTCACTTAAGGACCAAAGGATTGACAGCCGTCCCATATAGATTGCAAAATAGTTGGGAAGAGATCTTTGATGTACCGATCCCATGGCATAGTGTTTATGAACTGACATGCAAAACGACACCGGATTCAAAAATTAGAATCTTTCAATTTAAATTATTATATAAAATCCTTGCTACCAATAGAATGTTATTTATATGGGGGATACAATCTTCCCAGCTCTGCAGATTTTGCTGTGAAGAGACGGAATCATTGGACCATTTGTTTTGGTTCTGTCCATTTGTAGCTTGTTTTTGGACACTGGTCCAGGAATGGCTAAAGGATTGCAATATTTACCTGGAACTAACCTTGCAGATAGCATTACTGGGTGATCTGAAAAGTCATAGTCAATCAATCAATAATATAATAATACTTTTAGCAAAGCTGTTTATTTTTAACTCTCAATCTGTAGAAGCAATGAGAATAGAAAGGTTCAGAACTTTTGTAAAACATCACAGTACGGTTGAAATATATATGGCAAATAGAAATCCGATATGGATGGTGTTAAGAGATAGATGGGAGGTATTGAATAGAGTTGAAGGATGGGACTAATAACAAATAACAACAAATAATAACAAAGATAGCTAATAATGTAAAGCATACTGTGTCCATAATAAGTATATAGGCTGTATGTTGGGAGCTTTTGGGAAAGAGCACAGTTAGAAAGATATGGCATATAGAAGCAAACCGGATGGACATCATGAAAACGATCGGAGAGGTTGAGAGTAGAAGTAGTTCAGGAGCAAAAAATAAATAAATAATAATAATAATAATAATAATGATATATATGTATGTATGTATGTATGTATGTATATGTATATATATATGTATATATATAATAGAATTATTGTAAAATTAACTGTGTCCATAAGGTGTAGATAGTAAGTATAGACCGGAAGTAGAGGCCTGGGCATTGTTGTTCACTAATTTACTCCAAGTAGGGAAAGGATGGTGGGGTTGAAAAGTAATAAAGGGGAGTATATATATAAAAAAATATATATATATAAAAAAAAAACAAAAAAAAAAAACATGGGGGATTGGAAGTGATGCAGACAATTACATTGATAGAAGATACAATCTATCTGCAATATTAAGCTGATCCATTCCCCCCCCAAAAAAAAAAAAAAAAAAAAAAAAAATATATATATAAAATAAAAAAAAAGTACACTTTTCCTCAATAAAGTTGCTATCAGCAGAGTCAGAGCTAGAAGGGGTGGGGTGTCAAATGCAAGTGTTGGTTCAGGTTTTTTTTTTTTTTTTTTGGGGGGGGGGGGGTCGAGGTGAGAAGGGGGATTATTTAAGATACTCTTTGGAGAGGTAGGGTTTCAGGTGCTTTCGGAAGTTGGGCAGGGACTCTGCTGTTCTAGCCTCAAGAGGAAGCTGGTTCCACCATTGCGGTTCTAAGGTTGAAAACCAGGCTGGCTGCAGTGTTCTGGCTAAGTTGCAGGGGTTTGATGGCACAAGCGGGGAGCCCAGCCAACAGCGAATTGTAGTAGTCCAGACGAGTGCCTGGATTAGGACCTGCGCCACTTCCTGTGTGAGGTAGGGTCGTACTCTACGGATGTTGTAGAGCATGAACCTGCAGGAGCGAGTCACTGCTTTGATGTTTGCAGAGAACGTCAGGGTGTTGTCCAGGGTCACGCCAAGGTTCTTTGCACTCTGGGAGGGCGACACTGTGGCGTTTTGAACTGTGATGGAGAGGTCTTTGAGTGGCCAGGCCTTCCCCGTGAGGATGAGCAGCTTCGTCTTGTCGAGGTTGAGCTTGAGGTGGTGGGCCGACATCCAAGCTGAGATATCTGCCAGGCATGCGGAGATCAATCAATCAATCAATTTTATTTTATATAGCCCTTCTTACATCAGCTAATATCTCAAAGTGCTGTACAGAAACCCAGCCTAAAACCCCAAACAGCTAGTAATGCAGGTGTAGAAGCACGGTGGCTAGGAAAAACTCCCTAGAAAGGCGAAAACCTAGGAAGAAACCTAGAGAGGAACCAGGCTATGAGGGGTGGCCAGTCCTCTTCTGGCTGTGCCGGGTGGAGATTATAACAGAACCATGCCAAGATGTTCAAAAATGTTCATAAGTGACAAGCATGGTCAAATAATAATCAGGAATAAATCTCAGTTGGCTTTTCATAGCCGATCATTAAGAGTTGAAAACAGCAGGTCTGGGACAGGTAGGGGTTCCATAACCGCAGGCAGAACAGTTGAAACTGGAATAGCAGCAAGGCCAGGCGGACTGGGGACAGCAAGGAGTCACCACGGCCGGTAGTCCCGACGTATGGTCCTAGGGCTCAGGTCTCTCAGTTGGCTTTTCATAGCCGATCATTAAGAGTTGAAAACAGCAGGTCTGGGACAGGTAGGGGTTTCGTAGCCGCAGGCAGAACAGTTGAAACTGGAATAGCAGCAAGGCCAGGCGGACTGGGGACAGCAAGGTGTCATCATGCCCGGTAGTCCTGACGTATGGTCCTAGGGCTCAGGTTCTCAGAGAGAAAGAGAGAACGAGAGAATTAGAGAGAGCATACTTAAATTCACACAGGACACTGGATAAGACAGGAGAAGTACTCCAGGTATAACCAACTAACCCCAGCCACCCGACACATAAACTACTGCAGCATAAATACTGGAGGCTGAGACAGGAGCGGTCCGGAGACACTGTGGCCCCATCCGAAGAAACCCCCGGACAGGGCCAAACAGGAAGGATATAACCCCACCCACTCTGCCAAAGCACAGCCCCCGCACCACTAGAGGGATATCCTCAACCACCAACTTACAATCCTGAGACAAGGCCGAGTATAGCCCACAGAGGTCTCCACCACAGCACAAACCAAGGGGGGGCGCCAACCCAGACAGGAAGATCACGTCAGTAACTCAACCCACTCAAGTGACGCACCCCTCCCAGGGACGGCATGAAAGAGCACCAGCAAGCCAGTGACTCAGCCCCTGCAACAGGGTTAGAGGCAGAGAACCCCAGTGGAGAGGGGAACCGGCCTGGCAGAGACAGCAAGGGCTGTTCGTTGCTCCAGAGCCTTTCCGTTCACCTTCACACTCCTGGGCCAGACTACACTCAATCATATGACCTACTGAAGAGATAAGTCTTCAGTAAAGACTTAAAGGTTGAGACCGAGTCTGCGTCTCTCACATGGGTAGGCAGACTGTTCCATAAAAATGGAGATCTATAGGAGAAAGCCCTGCCTCCCGCTGTTTGCTTAGAAATTCTAGGGACAATTAGGAGGCCTGCGTCTTGTGACCGTAGCGTACGTATTGGTATGTACGGCAGGACCAACTCGGAAAGATAGGTAGGAGCAAGCTCATGTAACGCTTTATAGGTTAACAGTAAAACCTTGAAATCAGCCCTTGCCTTAACAGGAAGCCAGTGTAGGGAAGCTAGCACTGGAGTAATATGATCAAATTTCTTGGTTCTAGTCAGGATTCTAGCAGCCGTATTTAGCACTAACTGAAGTTTATTTAGTGCTTTATCCGGGTAGCCGGAAAATAGAGCATTGCAGTAGTCTAACCTAGAAGTAACAAATGCATGGATTAATTTTTCTGCATCATTTTTGGACAGAAAATTTCAGATTTTTGCAATGTTACGTAGATGGAAAAAAGCTGTCCTTGAAACAGTCTTGATATGTTCGTCAAAAGAGAGATCAGGGTCAAGAGTAACGCCGAGGTCCTTCACAGTTTTATTTGAGACGACTTTACAACCATCAAGATGAATTGTCAGATTTAACAGAAGATCTCTTTGTTTCTTGGGACCTAGAACAAGCATCTCTGTTTTGTCCGAGTTTAAAAGTAAAAAGTTTTCAGCCATCCACTTCCTTATGTCTGAAACACAGGCTTCTAGCGAGGGCAATTTTGGGGCTTCACCATGTTTCATTGAAATGTACAGCTGTGTGTCATCCGCATAGCAGTGAAAGTTAACATTATGTTTTCGAATAACATCCCCAAGAGGTAAAATATATAGTGAAAACAATAGTGGTCCTAAAACGGAACCTTGAGGAACACCGAAATGTACAGTTGATTTGTCGGAGGACAGACCATTCACAGAGACAAACTGATATCTTTCCGACAGGTAAGATCTAAACCAGGCCAGAACTTGTCCGTGTAGACCAATTTGGGTTTCCAGTCTCTCCAAAAGAATGTGGTGATCGATGGTGTCAAAGGCAGCACTAAGGTCTAGTAGCACGAGGACAGATGCAGAGCCTCAGTCTGACGCCATTAAAAGGTCATTTACCACCTTCACAAGTGCAGTCTCAGTGCTATGATGGGGTCTAAAACCAGACTGAAGCATTTCGTATACATTGTTTGTCTTCAGAAAGGCAGTGAGTTGCTGCGCAACAGCTTTTTCTAAAAAAAATTTTTTTTTTTTTTTTTGAGAGGAATGGAAGATTCGATATAGGCCGATAGTTTTTTATATTTTCCGGGTCAAGGTTTGGCTTTTTCAAGAGAGGCTTTATCACTGCCACTTTTAGTGAGTTTGGTACACATCCGGTGGATAGAGAGCTGTTTATTATGTTCAACATAGGAGGGCCAAGCACAGGAAGCAGCTCCTTCAGCAGTTTAGTAGGAATAGGATCCAGTATGCAGCTTGAAGGTTTAGAGGCCATGATTATTTTCATCATTGTGTCAAGAGATATAGTACTAAAACACTTAAGTGTCTCTCCCGATCCCAGGCCCTCGCAGAGCTGTGCAGATCCAGGACAGCTAAGCCCTGGAGGAATACGCAGATTCAAAGAGGAGTCCGTAATTTGCTTTCTAATGGTCATGATCTTTTCCTCAAAGAAGTTCATGAATTTATTACTGCTGAAGTGAAAGCCATCCTCTCTTGGGGAATGCTGCTTTTTAGTTAGCTTTGCAACAGTATCAAAAAGAAATTTTGGATTATTCTTATTTTCCTCGATTAAGTTGGAAAAGTAGGATGATCGAGCAGCAGTGAGGGCTCTTCGGTACTGCACGGTACTGTCTTTCCAAGCTAGTCGGAAGACTTCCAGTTTGGTGTGGCGCCATTTCCGTTCCAATTTCCTGGAAGCTTGCTTCAAAGCTCGGGTATTTTCTGTATACCAGGGAGCTAGTTTCTTATGACAAATGTTTTTCGTTTTTAGGGGTGCAACTGTATCTAGGGTATTGCGCAAGGTTAAATTGAGTTCCTCAGTTAAGTGGTTAACTGATTTTTGTCCTCTGACGTCCTTGGGTAGGCAGAAGGAGTCTGGAAGGGCATCAAGGAATTTTTGTGTTGTCTGAGAATTTATAGCACGACTTTTGATGCTCCTTGGTTGGGGTCTGAGCAGATTATTTGTTGCGATTGCAAACGTAATAAAATGGTGGTCCGATAGTCCAGGATTTTGTGGAAAAACATTAAGATCTACAACATTTATTCCATGGGACAAAACTAGGTCCAGAGTATGACTGTGGCAGTGAGTAGGTCCAGAGACATGTTGGACAAAACCCACTGAGTCGATGATGGCTCCGAAAGACTTTTGGAGTGGGTCTGTGGACTTCTCCATGTGAATATTAAAATCACCAAAAATTAGAATATGATCTGCTATGACTACAAGGTCTGATAGGAATTCAGGAAACTCAGAGAGGAACGCTGTATATGGCCCAGGAGGCCTGTAAACAGTAGCTATAAAAAGTGATTGAGTAGGCTGCATAGATTTCATGACTAGAAGCTCAAAAGATGAAAACGCCATTTTTTTTTTTGTAAATTGAAATTTACTATCGTAAATGTTAGCAACACCTCCGCCTTTGCGGGATGCACGGGGAATATGGTCACTAGTGTAACCAGGAGGTGAGGCCTCATTTAACACAGCAAATTCATCAGGCTTAAGCCATGTTTCAGTCAGGCCAATCACATCAAGATTATGATCAGTGATTAGTTCATTGACTATGACTGCCTTTGAAGTGAGGGATCTAACATTAAGTAACCCTATTTTGAGATGTGAGGTATCACGATCTCTTTCAATAATGGCAGGAATGGAGGAGGTCTTTATCCTAATAAGATTGCTAGGGTGAACACCGCCATGTTTAGTTTTGCCCAACCTAGGTCGAGGCACAGACACAGTCTCAATGGGTATGGCTGAGCTGACTACACTGACTATGCTATTGGCAGACTCCACTAAGCTGGCAGGTTGGCTAACAGCCTGCTGCCTGGCCTGCACCCTATTTCACTGTGGGGCTAGAGGAGTTAGAGCCCTATCTATGTTGGTAGATAAGAGGAGAGCACCCCTCCAGCTAGGATGGAGTCCGTCACTCCTCAGCAGGTCAGGCTTGGTCCTGTTTGTGGGTGAGTCCCAGAAAGAGGGCCAATTATCCACAAATGTTATCTTTTGGGAGGGGCAGAAAACAGTTTTCAACCAGCGATTGAGTGCTGAGACTCTGCTGTAGAGCTCGTCACTTCCCCTAACTGGGAGGGGGCCAGAGACAATTACTCGATGCCGACACATCTTTCTAGCTGATTTACACGCTGAAGCTATGTTGCACTTGGTGACCTCTGACTGTTTCATCCTAACATCGTTGGTGCCGACGTGGATAACAATATCTCTATACTCTCTACACTCGCCAGTTTTAGCTTTAGCCAGCACCATCTTTAGATTAGCCTTAACGTCGGTAGCCCTGCCCCCTGGTAAACAGTGTATGATCGCTGGGTGATTCGTTTTAAGTCTAATACTGCGGGTAATGGAGTCGCCAATGACTAGGGTTTTCAATTTGTCAGAGCTAATGGTGGGAGCCTTCGGCGTCTCAGACCCCGTAACGGGAGGAGTAGAGACAAGAGAAGACTCAGACTCAGACTCCGACTCGCTACATAATGGGGAAAACCGGTTGAAGGTTTCTGTCGGCTGAATGAGCGACACCGGTTGAGCATTCCAACAGTATTTCCCTCCAGAAGCCATGAGAAAGTTGTCCGGCTGCGGGGACTGTGCGGGGGGATTTATACTAACGTTACTGTCTGTACTTACTGGTGGCACAGACGCTGTTTCTTCCTTTCCTACACTGAAATTACCCTTGCCTAACGATTGCGTCTGAAGCTGGGCTTGTAGCACAGCTATTCTCGCCGTAAGGCGATCGTTCTCCTGTATATTATGAGTACAGCGACTGCAATTAGAAGACATCATGTTAATGTTACTACTTAGCTTCGGCTGTTGAAGATGTTGACGAACCATGTCCAGATAAAGCGTCCGGAGTGAAAAAGTTGAATAAGGGAAAAAAGTTGCGATGATGCGTGTCGCCACCTGGGTGTCAGAAGGGGGGAAGGAGAAAAAGTAGTTGAGTGTCATCCGCATAACAATGATAGGAGAGACCATGTGAGGATATGACGGAGCAGAGTGACTTGGTGTATAGAGAGAAGAGAAGAGGGCCTAGAACCGAGCCCTGGGGGACACCAGTAGTGAGAGTACGTGGTGCAGACACAGATCCTCTCCACGTCACCTGGTAGGAGTGGAGTGCCAGGTAGGATGCAATCCAAGAGAATGCAGAGCCTGAGACACCCAGCCCTGAGAAGGTGGAGAGGACGATCTGATGGTTTACTGTGTCGAAGGCAGTGGATAGATCTAGGACGATGAGAACAGAGGAGAGAGAGTCAGCTTTGGCAGTGCGGAGAGCCTCCGTGACACAGAGAAGAGCAGTCTTGGTTGAGTGACCCGTCTTGAAGCCTGACTGGTTAGGGTCAAGAAGATTGTTCTGAGAGAGATAACGAGAGAGTTAATCAGAGACAGCACGCTCAAGTGTTTCGGAAAGAAAATAAAGTAGGTTCTATAGTTTTTGACATCAGATGAGTTGAATGTTGGTTCCTTGAGGAGGAGAGCAACTCGGGACATTTTGATTTTAGGGGGGATGCAGCTAGTGGTCAGGGATGAGGGAAGTGAGAAGGTCTCCAGAGATGGTCTGGAGAAGGGAGGAGGGGATGGGGTCGAGCGGGCAGGTTGTCGGGCGGCCAGACCTCACTAGTTGCAGTATTTCATCTGGAGAGAGAGGGGAGAAAGAGGTCAAGGCGTAGGGTAGTTCTGTGTGAGTGGAACCAGTGGACTCAATAGGCTGAGTGAATGAGGAGCGGATGTCATCAACCTTCTTTTCAAAGTGGTTGACAAAGTTGTCCGCAGAGAGGGAGGGGGTGGAGGATTGAGGGAGAAGAAGGTGGAAAAGAGTTTCCTAGGGTTAGAGGCAGAAGCTTGACATTTAGAGTGATAGAAAGTGGCTTAAGCAGCAGATACAGAGGAAGAGAAGGTAGAGAGGAGGGAGTGAAAGGATGATAAGTCCTCCGGAAGATTAGTTTTCCTCCATTTTCACTCAGTTGCCCGCAGCCCTGTTCTGTAAACTTGCAATGAGTCACTCAGCCATGGAGCAGGAGGGCCGAGCTGGCTGGGAAGAAAGAAGACAGTGCGAGTCATAGGAAATGTTGAAAGGGAGGAGAGTAGGGTCAAAGAGGCAGAATCAGGAGAGATGATAGGATAGAAGAGGAGAGAGTAGTGGAAGAGAGGGAGTGAAGATTGCACATGACCATCTGGGTAGGGGCTGAATGGCTAGAGTTGGAGGAAAGGGAGACAGAAAAGGAAACAAAGTAGTGATCAGAGACCTTGAGGGGGGTTGCAGTGAGATTAGTAGGTGAGCAGCCTCTAGTAAAGATGAGGACAAACGTATTGCCTGACTTGTGAGTTGGAGGGGATTGGGAAAGTTTGAGGTCAAAAGAGGCAAGGAGGGGAAAGCGAGAGTTGGAAATAAATGTATCGAAGCCAAGTACAAAGAGCGGTGAGCCATCGTCAGGAAATGAACTTATCAAGGTGTCAAGCTCATTGAGGAACTCTCCAAGGGCACCTGGTGGGCGATAGATGACAACAATGTTAAGCTTAAGTGGACATGTGACAGTGACAGCATGGAAGAAAATAGAACATCTCCAGTTAGGAGAAATGAGTAGCCCTGTGCCATCACCGCAACAACCAGATGCTCTTGGACTATGAGAGAAAACGTAGTCAGATGAAGAGAGAGAAGCTGGCGTAGCAGTGTTCTCTGGGGGTGATCCATGTCTCCGTCAGGGCAGCATAGGCTGAGATGAACTCTGCGTTCTTGACCGCAGATCGGCAGTTCCAAATGCTGCCAGAGACCCAGAATTCCACATGGGTTGTGCGCGCAGGGTACACTAAATTAGAAGGGTTGCAGCCAAGGGGTGGGGAGCATCTGTAAAGCCTAAAGGGAGAGGAGCGAACAGGTATAGAAAACACACACATAGAGATAATCAGAAAATAACTACGTAAGATACTCAAGTGAGAGAGTGGTGTGGAGTCTTCCTCTCTTTCCTTCCTAGAAGAACTCTGCAGAACAACTCAGCAGAACCATCTCACTGCACTGCCATATGCCATGTCTTGAAATATGCATACAGACGGATTAAAAGTACATTTACATTGTAATACTTCTGACAGCCAACCTTCTAACTCTGCCCATAACTTTTTGACTTTATAGCATTCCCAGAAGGCATGGACTATTGAGTCATTGTGAGTATTACACTTAAGACATGACTCTGCCGTTGTGCTGTAGAATTTGTGAATTTTGTCCCTTGTGTAATAAGTTCTCTACATTTAGTTTATACTGGATTAAGCATAAATTAACTAATTTCCTTAGTTATGTTCCAACACTCCCTCCATCTTGTGCCAATGTTAGTTATTTTTAAGTCATGGTTCCAATAGTTTAAACATTTTTCTAAGAGATTGTCAGTTGGATAGGCTTTCTGCAAGGTTTTATATACAGTACCAGTCAAAAGTTTGGACACACCTACTCATTCAAGGGTTTTTCTTTATTTTTACTATTTTCTACATTGTAGAATAATAGTGAAGACATCAAAACTATGAAATAACACATATGGAATCATGTAGTAACCAAAAAAGTGTTAAACAAATTCTTCAAAGTAGCCACCCTTTGCCTTGATGACAGCTTTGCACATTCTTGGCATTCTCTCAACCAGCTTCACCTGGAATGCTTTTCCAGCAGGAGTTCCCACATATGCTGAGCACTTGTTGGCTGCTTTTCCTTCACTCTGCGGTCCAACTCATCCCAAACCATCTCAATTGGGTTGAGGTCGGGTGATTATGGAGGCCAGGTCATCTGATGCATCACTCTCCTTCTTGGTCAAATAGCCCTTACACAGCCTGGAGGTGTGTTTTGGGTCATTGTCCTGTTTGCACTAAGTGCAAAACAGATGGGATGGGGTATCGCTGCAGAATGCTGTGGTAGCCATGCTGGTTAAGTGTGCCTTAAATTCTAAATAAATCAGACAGTGTCACCAGCAAAGCACACCCACACCTCCTCCTCCATGCTTCACGGTGGGAACCACACATGCGGAGATAATCCGTTCACCTACTCTGCGTCTCACAAAGACACAGCGGTTGGAACCAAAAATCTCAAATTTGGACTCATCAGACCAAAGGACAGATTTCCACCAGTCTAATGTCCATTGCTCGTGTTTCTTGGCCCAAGCAAGTCTCTTCTTCTTATTGGTGTCCTTTAGTAGTGGTTTCTTTATAGCATTTCGACCATGAAGGCCTGATTCACGCAGTCTCCTCTGAACAGTTGATGTTGAGATGTGTCTGTTACTTGAACTCTGTGAAGCATTTGTTTGGGCTGCAATTTCTGAGGCTGGTAACTCTAATGAACTTATCCTCTGCAGCAGAGGTAACTCTGGGTCTTCCTTTCCTTTGGCGGTCCTCATGAGAGCCAGTTTCATCATAGCGCTTGATGGTTTTTGCGACTGCACTTGAAGAAACTTTCAAAGTTCTTGAAATGTTCTGTACTGACTGACCTTCATGTCTTAAAGTAATGATGGACTGTCGTTTCTCTTTGCTTATTTGAGCTGTTCTTGCCATAATATGGACTTGGTCTTTTACCAAATAGGGCTATCTTCTGTATACCACCCCTACCTTGTCACAACACAACTGATTAGCTCAAATGCATTAAGGAAATAAATTCCACAAATTAACTTTTAAGAAGGCACACCTGTTAATTGAAATGCATTCCAGGTGACTACCTCATGAAGCTGGTTGAGAGAATGCCAAGAGTGTGCAAAGCTGTCAAGGCAGAGGGTGGCTATTTTGAAGAATCTCATATAAAATATATTTTGATTTGTTTAACACTTTTTTGGTTACTACATGATTCCATGTGTTATTTCATAGTTTTGATGTCTAAATTATTATTCTACAATGTAGAAAATAGTAAAAATAAAGAAAAACCCTTGAATGAGTAGGTGTGTCCAAACTTTTGACTGATACTGTATCTTACCTATCATATGAATATCTTTTTCTGACTCAAATAGGATTCCCTCAAGATTGCTCTGATGTCCAAAAGATTTCAAATCGAAATTATTGAATTTTTAAGTTCTAAAATATTTATCGGTCAGTCCAATATTGCTTTTTAATTCTGTAATGGAAATACTGTAAATGTATTTCCTATTACCAAGTCATTTATGGTTTCTATGCCTTTAGTTTTCCATGTGGACCAATTAAAAAATCGGTAAATTCTGAAAAGCTGTCCAAGAATTGTTCCATAGGGAGTGACATTGGTTCTTATAAAACAAATTTCATTTTCTTCCATTTTGTTATAGTGTTCTTAACTATGAAGTTGTTAATGTTCTTAGCTTTATCCTTTGAAAATAGAGACTTGAAAATATTCTGGGGATGAGCATGCGCGCATCTTCAATTTGTAACCATTGTTCCTCTTTAGTGCATTTAACAATATAATTTTAATGACCATTGAACAGCAGTAAATATTTTCGATTGTGCATTGAAATCCCCCACTGTTAACCCAGTGAAGAGGACACCCAGTGAGCACATTAGCAACAGATTAGCCGAGCTAGAGTTAACATTACAACCAGTGTTTATTGAGTATTCAATAAGTATGTATTCTCACAAGGCAAATGTACAGCAAACAACTGCCAGCTGGCTAGCACCACAGGAGGTGAGCAGCAAGACCAGTTACACACAGATCCAGACATCCTTACTGTCATGTCAATACCTTCTTGGGGCAGAAAAATATTAACATCAAATGATTAATCATAGAAAATGTCCACTCAGCATTTGTAGACACTAATTCTGCAGACAGGCTCTAATTGAAGATGACCTCAAACAAAAACGCTCAGCATGGACTGTCTTAATAGAATGTATCTAGAATGCATGGACTCTAGAATGCATGAAGTCTTTAATGTGTGGCCTCTAGAATGTGTGGTCTTTAATGCAAGGACACTATAATGTGTGGAGTCTTTAATGCATGGGCTCTAGAATGTGTGGAGTCTTTAATGCATGGGCTCTAGAATGTGTGGAGTCTTTAATGCATGGGCTCTAGAATGCATGGAATAGAATAGAATGCATTTTTCATCAATCACATGAAAAGGGCCTAGTATGTACACACACTCTGATGATAATGCAGATAAACAAAGCAATAAACAATGTAATAATAATACCAACAAGAATAACATTATTAAAGCTCTTCATGACCATATCAACATTCAGTGTATTGGGAAAATAATCCCAATATACTCTTTATATAAAAAAAGAAGTGATCAAGTGTCTGCATGGGACAAATAACAGTTCATGTTCTCAGAGGAGGGGTGGGCGTGCCATGTGTTTGATACCATTCCATTTACTGTGTTCCAGCCATTGCTATAAGCCCGTCCTCCCCAATTAAGGTGCCGCCTGTGATGAGGAGGGGGGATCAGGTCAGGTGGGTGTGCGCTTCCACAGATTTGGGGCTCAGAGAGGGGGGCAAGTAGCTTGGTCCCAAATCTGTTTGTGCTATATAGCCAACTACTATGGTCTAACTGGATAAGAGAGTCTGCTAAATGACTTAAATGTAAATGTCATTCGTCATTGTCATACCAAACATACCAATAATTCATTGTTTGGCATGCAATGACCATAGGAGTTGGCTATACAACACAAACAGATCTGGGACCAGGCTAGGGGCGGAGGGGTGAGGGGTCGGTGTGCTCCACAGATTTGGGGAGGTGGCGGTGGGTCTGGGAAGGGGACAGTGGAGGTCCTTGCTGTCAGTCTATGTGGCGTATCTCTTGGTCCACTGTTTGGCTATCCTGTCGTGCTCTGGTCTGTTGGTTGTGTACTGGGTGGCGATGCTTCCTACCAGAGGGTCAGCTGTGAGGAGGGAGAACAACATGGATTATAGTCTTTTAACCACCATTAAATCATATTCCATTCCATCATATCCATTGGGTGTTTGTTTACAGTCAGAGAAACTGTTACCCCAACTATTTAGATAAACTATTTTCTTCCATTAACTGTGATTTTGATAGACTACCTTACCACCTTTAACATCTCAAATGGAAAAAAAAACATGAATAATTTTCCATGTCGTGAAGCCCTGTTTATCTCAAGTAGGACACTCCATAATTATGACAATATATATATATATATATATATATATATATATATATATATATATATATATATATATATATATATATATATATAATATATATATATATATATATATATATATATATATATATATATAATAT